>NC_063164.1:75361799-75539299 GCF_023159225.1 Perognathus longimembris pacificus | reverse complement strand
CGCGTGTGCCTATCTATACCATCACAACATCTCTTTGTCTGTCTGTCTGCCTGCCTGCCTGTCTGTCTCTCTTTCTCACACACACACTGTATGCTAAATCTGCCTCCAATTAACCAAAAAGCACAATTTTGCCCTGACAGGGAAGATTTCATTTGGTCTACATATGACTAGGGAGCCGATTTCATTTCCTGTAAAAAATAAATAAATAAATAAAAAGCCCTCCTCAAATGCTGCAAAGTTACCTGACTCAGCTGCTTGTAGAAATCAAATTCAGTCAGAGATAACAGCTAATCATTTGTCACAGTAAGAAGCAATTCCCTGAAATCGGAAGGGAAAACCTGCCGCTTCAATCCGCAGGTCTGTCAGATTGCTAGAAATTACATTCTGCTCTGACTAACCTCTGCACTTGGATTGCTAACAACAAGCAGTCTGCTCTATCAAAGGAGAATATCATACAACCAGGAACCGCTTTTGATTCGTTCTGTTCCAATAACCTGAGAAAAGTTTATGGACATGCCTTGCTGCCTGGACCTCAATTTCCACCAACCTGCACACACTGTTTTGAATTTATAGCGCTGCAGCTCCATGGTAATATAGGTAAAATTTACTGGCTGACTATCTGCTACTTCATTGAAAGAAAATTAAGAGTTGATTTTATAACCGCACAACTGATATTTGCTTTCGCATAGTTTGAGGAAGCACACAGTTTGGAGGTTTCAATTAAAATGCCAAAAGAGAGAAAGCAAATTGATTAACTCTCAACATACAATTTATATTTTTTAGAAATGCTTCCCAGGAGGGAATTAACTTTATACTCTTCTATGTAAACACTATTTGTGCAGCATATTATAAGTTTAATAAAAATGAAATATCACTTCTCTGTTAGATTTGTAATTTACACAGAAGTAGCCTAGGTAGGGGATTTTGGTCTATCTCTCCCTCTTTTTTCTCTCTCTCTTCCTCTCCCTCTCTCTTTCACACACACACACACACACACACACACACACACACACACACACATATATCTCATATAGTAGTGCTTCCAGCATCTTTGGAAAGGGGTAAGTTTAATATCTCACTGAAGAAGAAGTCATCCTAAGAAGTCATTATTCTTACTTAAAGGATATTTAATAGGAGCTTATTCACCCCCAAGAAGTTTCTGCTATTAGTTAGAACTACAGGATCTTGGAGAGAGCAAACAAAACAAAACAAAAAGAACAGTATTAAAAACAAAAAGAACAGTATATTTAGTATTGCAAGCAATACTAAACAGTTTTAACTCTGACCAGATTTATAGAACAGATATATTAGAATTCTTCTGTGTAATCTAAAGATGGAGAACTTAGAGAGCTAGTGTATAAGAACTCTGCTTCTAGGACTGAATCTATTCCATTTGTTCGTGTGTGTGTGTGTGTGTGTGTGTGTGTGTGTGTGTGTGTGTGAAACATTTTGTTTTCCACAGTTGGAATCAGCTGAGCATAGAGTATGAGCAGTGACTCTGAATTTCCTTTGCTTTTGTCAAACTGTGTTACAACCGTAAAGTAATTTTAACAGAGTTTATTTGCCTAGGCATTTCCTTTCTCTTGTAGTAGCGTAAGAGAAAAGGTAACAACAGTTTAAAATTTAAGTTGAGTGGAGGTGAGGGACTGATCCAGCTTGAAGCAGAAGCAGACATACTGAAGGATTTTTATGTTAAAATATATTCAAAAAGTTTCTCTGGCTTCTTTCAACTTTCCTCAAGTAACTGCAGTGAGAATTAGACAAGTTTGAAAGACCAAATTTCTTCCTTCCCAAGACAGGTCCTGATTGCTTTGCCACGATTAATACTGACTCAAATGGGAGGATTTTTGCAAATTCTTCAATACACAATACATTTTGTATTTTAAACACCTATTACACACACCCTATCATAATAACTGATGTGACTGATATATTTGGTGTGGTTATTACACACACTTCCTTGAAGTAACTAGTAAATCCTCCATACTTAGCAAAAAATAGTCCTCTTGGTCAAAGATCCAGCTCTTGCATTTGTCATCAATACAGTGGTCAGGACTTAAGCCTCAATACTGTATGAGTATGCAAAGAAGCGAATTTCACAATCAGATGACAGTGAGACTCAGGCTCACTGTGCCAATCTCTCCTCACTGACTCTTCTCTCATCTTGGGCCAGCTTCGGGATCTGAGAGCCTATTGCCATTAGAAAGAAGTCACCTGACCGTGAAGTTTTTCCCTCCTGTCTATTTTCAATCACTCCAGCTCTCACAGTCAGCATGAGTCAGGGCTCTTCATCACTGCCTTGGCCAGCACAGGTCTCCCAAAGGGGTACACATACGTCTCCCAGAAGCATGGACAAGACATGTACAATAATTCCATCGACATTCTCTAATATCTCTACTTACTTCTGGCATCACGTGTGCCTTAAAAATCCCTTTCTTCTAGTTTAGGGGAAATACTGATGATATAAGAATGTCCACATGTATGCATTAATTAATCTACCCAGAAGAAACCTGTTCAGGAATGTTTATTCACTTGATTCTCATAACATGCTTTCAAGGGTGGGGGGAGGAGACAGTTTTCATGATTTTATAAGTGAGTAAACAGAGATGAAGACATTTTAACTATCTTCTAAATCAAACGTAGAGTTAGAAACTGGACTTGATTTCTGACTCCATATCCTATCCACCTCTTTGCATGTATCTGAGTTAGGCACACACAGGTGAAAGCAGGATTTCTCAGTATTTAGAGTAGTATGGTGTAAGTAAACTACGCTTGCTCATCTGATTCTATAGAAACAACCATGCCAGAGAGAGAAAAGGAAAGGGAGAGAGAACAAAGGTCAGAAGCTTGAACTTGATTGAAACTTGAAAGAAAGGTAGTAGGATATTTGGAAGAGATTCTAGTATGTATTATGATAAGTGTGCTAACAAGTTATATCCACTATTTGGGAGTTAAATTGTTTTAAGTTGCTTGAAGGGTTTTTGGAACTTAATTTTTTTTCTAAAACTCACCAAAGTTGTTACCTATGTTTAAAATACTTATTTTTTAATCTCCTAATATAGATGAATATAAAGTTCAAATCAGAGGTATACTCGGTAACCTATGCATACATGTTAACACTTTTTCTGTCAGTTAAAAGTTTCTTTTAGGATTTGAGGTTAGATATGCAAATAGGAATGCAATTCTTTCTTCAGATGAGAGAATAGTTAGAATATTAATAATAAGACATCTAGAGATCAGATATGCCATCTGATTGATATTCTCTGTACTATATATGGGAACAGAATGCCTTCCTCTACAAAAAGTTGAAATTGTCTTTCAACATTCATATTTCAGGGCTGTTTCTATTGCTTATCCCATTTTTCTCTTCCTTTCCCTCCCTCCCTCCATTCTTCCCTCCCTCTATCCCTCCCTCCTTTCTCTTTCTTCCTTTCCTTCTCTCTCTTCTTCTTCTTCCTCTTCATTCCCCCCCTCTCTTTCTGGCTTTTTTTTTTCTTTTGCTCATAGCTAGTGCTTTACCACTTCAACCATGCCTCCAGTTCTGATCAAGTGGAAATATGAACCTCATGGGCTTTTATGTCTGAGCTGGCTTTGGATCACTATTTTAGGATCTCAGCTTCTGAGTAACCAGAATTACAGGTGTGAGCCACTAGCACCCAGCTTCATTGCCTCTTAACATTATGTTACACATGCGCACGCACACATACGCAACCACCAGCACTGCAAACAACTTAATATTTTTCACATATTTTTACTTACTAGAGTTAAAGTAAAATTTAAGTGTCATCTGCGTTTTTATAAAAAATAGTTTTTTGAGGTCTTTTGTTTTCTCATCCCTGGTAAATGAACCTAGGGCATTGCATATACTGAGAAAGTACTCTAACATGAACTACATGTCAATCCCTCGTTTATTATTATTATCATGACTATTATTTTTTATTTTGAGATACAGATGTCACTGAGTTGTACAAGCTAGCCTTAAACTTATAATGCTCCTACTTACCTCCCAAGTAACTGGGATTACCAGGAACCACTCACGGGTAAAATTACCTTAGCTTACACATGTCTAACAAATATAAACTTGAATGATTAGACATGGAATGAGAAATGAGAAAAGCTAAGCCTCTAGTTACCTACTTTTCATAACAGTACTTGTGATTCTTAACAGCTGTAAGAGTCATACTGCTACTGACTTATTACTATTATTCATCTTTGGCATGATATAAGTATATTGACTATCATGAAATTTGGACTTAAAAAAATCATCCATTTGTAATTTTGCTCATTTTTCAAGTGATAGATGCAAGATACATTTAAGACATTCAAATTTTCTAAAAGAAAGGAAAAAATCCTTACATTCGTGTGAAATTTAAGTAGGCAGCCCTTGAAAGATCACTAGGAAAAGTCTGTGTTTTCTGAGGTCTAACTAAATAATTTATGCATACTTTCACTTTGGCATGATGAAGCAATTTTAGCCTTTAAAACCCACAACTACTCAGGAGGGAAAAGGTCTGGTTCTTGCAACTTAAATAATTTAAGCATCCAGGTGGAAATGCTTTCAGCAGTTTCCCTTTTTGAGACAAAGGAAGAAGACCAGAATTTTATGATACCAAGAAAAAAGAATTGATAAAAGATAGAACTTCAGATGCTTTTAATTTGGAATGAAAATCATGCAGTATTTGTTGAATGGCAGGAACCAGAACTAGGCATGAGCTAAAATGTCTGTTTTTCTGCTGTTTACAATATGTGGACACACAGAAAATAAAGTGTGAGCATAGCTTTTAGCCAAATGTCTATGTATATCAATATACAAAGATGAGTAACTATAAAGGCTAACGTAACTCTATAACTTCCACCAGCCTAAGACTTAAACTGGCTATCTGAGATATTAAAGGCAGTTATGTTAAGATATACTGTGCTTTAATTTCTGGTTTCTTGGGTTATATAGATGTCTGTATCACTTGATATATAACTACGTAGATCAAAATGAATGAGCATGGAACAAAACATCACTATTTGGGGACCACAGAGTTATAACAAAGGACACATGAAACTAGTAAAAAACTGGAGACTTTGAATGTAGGTGTCTGATGTAATGGGCCCTTTGAGTACCTGGCCTCTTAGCCCCATGTCACATTTCAGAAATGCCATGGGAAATTTGTCTCACTTGCAGGTCTGTAACAACAAACTAATTAGAGAGTATGTGACTTGGAACACAGCTCCTAGAGTGTAAGGCACTGCTTATAATCAGAAAGTGTTGAGAGTTAAAAGTATTTTCTGATGTCTTATTAACCTACCCGCAAATGGACAAGGCATTTCAGGCTGTAGTGTTTTTTTTGTTGTTGTTGTTGTGTTTTGTTTTTGTTTTTGTGGGAGGAAAAAATGCTCAAGAACCTCATTGATAAAACTGTGTTTTTTTGTTGTTGTTTTTAATCTTTATCAGGTCCACATTTGATAGCTAACGGAAACAGAAATAAGGTAACAGGTAGAACTAAAGATAGCTGGTTTCCTTTAGAGCTGGGCATTAAAAAAAAAAAAAAAAGAAAGAATCTTGCCTTGAATGTAGTGTTCAGGTTGACTGTCTCATTCTCTTATGGAGACACATGGGTCTTTAATATTCATGGATTTTAACACTCCAAAACTTTTGGCCCTGGATATCAACGTGAGCCAGTAAAGAGAGGTGCTGCTGAAAATATGAAGAGAGGTTTTTCCCTGAGCCAACAGGAAAGGCTTAGCCTGGCCAAGGCCACATAAAAGAGGGTGGCTGAAACCCACATGATATGTCCAGAACAAGGTCCCTGGTGCTATGATGATTTCACTCTGAATGTGATACAGGCTCTGTGCTTGCTGTGGGGGTATGGATGAGGGTCACCTAAGTGACACTGGCTGGAGACTTCGACTGAGGAGAGTTATATTAAACTGTGGGCAGGTCAGTGCTTTGAATGAATTTAAGAGACAGTATTTTTTATATCTAAATAGACTTGAATGTTTACAGCTAAGGTAAGGAATGTGAACAGAGGCCTAGAAGGACTTAAAGTGGAGTGAGTGGCTGTTCTTTCATTTTCTTTTTTCCTTTCTTTTCTTTTGGTCATCCACTGACTTTAATTAAGCCCAGCCAGCCTCATAAGCATGGGAAAGTTGGAGAACTTTTTTTTGTTGAAAGTGACCTTGTTCCCAGGGTTTGTCCTACAACTTCTTTCAGCAATGTTGCAAGGATGAATATTTGCATTCCAGTTCTGAATCTCAGAACAGGGCACCTGGTGTAAAAAGGGAATTCTTTTTTTTATTATATATATTTTTTATTATTAATTGAACATAATTTTTTTTACAAGGTGTTGTGCAAAGAGGGTGCAGTTACATAGTAGGGCAGTGTGTACATTTCTTGTTAAAAAGGGAATTCTAATCTCATGTGAAGTATAACACTTAGAGCACTGTGCTTGAAGAAAAAAGAAACTTTTTTTTATTTATGAATATTTACTTAACAAAAGGCAAAGATTCACCCAGAAAATGTTTCAATAGAGGGAGGATTATAAACACTGCATGTTTAAGAAATGTACTCACTCCCTGACATATGAAACTGTAACCCATCTGTACGTTGACAATAAATAAAAATGTAGAGTCTCTGATACCTAAGAATTTGCTTTAGAATCACTAAAGAAACTTTTTTTAAGGAGAAAAAAAATCTTTTGTAATCCTACTGGTTATACTTCCTAACTATATTATTTTAAGTCAATTAATTCAAATTTAAAAATAATGAAATTACTAGCAGAAAGTCCAAACTTCTTTGAGTATATTAAATTGGGCAGATTGCTTCTCTCCTTCTAATTATGAATGTTGCAGTTACAAAAGAAACTGTCATTTTGATAGAGCAAAAGACAATCTGCCTGCCAAAAATGTCCAACCATAATTCTAAAAAAAAAGTCATCGGCATCAAGAACATGCTACTTTGTTTGATGTACTGTCTTATTGGAAGCCTAATTTGCTTCAACCTCTGCGACAACACATAACGTAAGTTTGTATGACTAATTTTTCTTGGAAATATGAGTAATTAGAATAAGGGGCCATTTTCATAGCAGGAGTGGACAGGTTTAAAAAAATTCAAAGTAAGTACTATAGTTAATTTCTTTGCTTTTTTATGGCACTCCTAAACCCAAGTCAAAGGGAGATGCTGAGGTTTGTACTGGATAATGTGAGTCCCCATGTAAACTGTGAGCGATTGCAAAGTACAGGAAGGTTTATTAGCTAAGGTGAGCCCTCCCAGAGTTCTTAGTGTATAAAAGCATTAAGCGTATGTTCTAACAAAGTCATAAAAATCAATAAACAGGAACCCCCCACCTGTGCAATGGCCCCAGTGTTAAGTTTTATACATGTAGTAATAGTGCATATCAATTTTCACCACCCTTCCTACGCTAACTATTATAGAGCCTACCATCACCGGAGGGACAGCAAGAGCAGCACCATTCATCCATCCCACAGAGTTGTCTACATGCCAGGCCCATTGCATCATTGTCAGTTTTATTCTATCTTCAACTGGACAAGGCTATGGTCCTAGCTTCTATACACCTACTCCGTTACTGCAGCAATTGCAAACTGTGTGCCTCTGTTTAAAGAGTGTACAAGTCCTTCTGAAAGAAAAGCAGAACTGTTGCATATTAATGCCCCCAGACCCCTGGCGACCACACAGTGGAAAGGGAAAAGCCATGTCACTTCTACCAATAGGTGACCTTGGCCAACTGCTACAGGCTGTGAACTTATCCACCCAGGTTAAAAAAAAAAATAATAAATACTTAAGATGCATCTGGATGACCAAGTTTCTACAGCAACCAGTTAAAATTTGTGTTCTCCCTAAAACCTGGAAGATTCAGAAAGCCCAAGTCACCCTCTTACTACACAGATGGGTGACACATGCGAAAAATTAGTCCCTAAATATGCAGTATTTTTTTAACCAGGTTACAGAAATAACTATTAACATCACACTTATAATTAAAGGAAATCCCCCCACCCAACCTCCCCATTTTTACCAATAAAGCAGAAATTATCACTGAATGCCTAACCTTTGTGCCACATCCACTCTTTGCTATCTGTTACCCTGAAAAGGGTGAGGGGTGAGGAAAGGCTTAATAATAACCCCAGGCACTTGTTGGCCAGGAATTCTAATAACTGTGTGGGTGGGGAACATTTCTACAGGGGTATGGGGTGGTAAGTATAAAAGAAAACACACCTTGTTTCTAATTATAATCCAAAGATAACTCTTCTGTGTTAATGAGAAACATTCAAGAAGAGGGACTTCATTCTAATACAGGGATTGGATGAATTGTTTTCTTTCATTCAATGGTTCTATTGGTTATAGTTTTAATAGACCCCCCCCCAAAAGAAAAAACAGAAGAAGGCCCTTGGTTTTGACCCTTCTCTTCCCAAGTAAACATTAAAACAAAAGAAAGCAAAACAAAGGGGAAAAAAACCTAGGAGTTTTAGCTGTCAGAGGTTGTCTTTGATAGTGCTCACATCGGAAGTGCCACTCACAGGTACTTAACATTCTGTTATTTAGGAGCATAAAAATAGAATAAAGTTGCACATCAAATAAGGAATTATAATATAACTTAAGTGCTATGGCTCGAAGTAGGCAAAATGAGCCACTCTACACTTTTTGGAACTGAAAAAACAATAAAAGAAAAGAAAAACTAGGGAAATGCAACTCTAGCGTGATTCTCATATAGGTAGGCTGAAGTCTTAGTGACTTCCATAGAAGCTATGAGGAAGAACTGCTGTGGAGAGAATGAGCAAGTGAGACACTCGTAGCAATGCAAAGAAAATAGAGCATTGCAGTTGTGAACAGCTGGCATACAATAGATAATTTAAGGAAAAGTGACCCTCATGTATAATTTTTAACTGAAGAACTGTCAGGCCCCATTAGTTCCAATAGGGCCTGCCAGGGCTAAGATTAGTTTATAGGAGTATTGTGTTAGAGTTTTCTGAAAGACCAGCATGAAAACACAATATGGGGATTCAGTAAATTCAGTGTTTTTAAAAATTGTGCACATTATTTGTTAAACTGCATTAACGTTTGTTTCCTGTGTGTTTAGAATAAAAAGCCCAATAGGGTAGCCACTTCTGTGATAAACAAATTGGGGAAAAAAGCCCTTCAAAGCAGTTTTGTTTAGAAGCAACTCCCAAAAGTTAAAAGGGAAAAGCAAATGGTGGCTATCATACTGGTTATTCACTGTGACACTGAATGTGTTTGACTCAGAGGCCTTGGAAGCAAATAGGGCAAAAAGCAGAAAACTGCATAGACCCATTCAAGTAAAGTTCTTGTTAGGAAGTATGGAAATTCTAAGTCTATGAAGGATGAAATGAGATCTAATTGGGGTATAGTAACATTTGTTTCAAAAGGAATAGCTGAAGTAAATCATAGAGAGAGAAGAAACAGGTCATCTCTTCCATTCGGGTCAACCATTTAAGTGAAAACCGAGGCTTTCTTAGAACCATAGTTGTCTCACTTAAACACATGGTAGAATGACAATGATGTACACGTGACACACTGTGGTTTCAAATGGTGTCACCTTTATTGAAAGTATATTCAAAGTAGAGCAAAGGGAAGAGTGACTATCCAGGGACAACATCCTAGAGAAAGAGTTAAAGAAGTGATGTCTACAGAAAGCTTACTTAGCAGAGGGCTTTATATATCTAAAAATGGTAACTGTGTTTAGCATCTGATGGAATGTATCATCCTTGATTTTGTTGTGTGAGACTGTGAAGATTTAAATCACATTCAGCTTACCACATTATCCTTAGGTATAACCGTTAGATATTGTCATGTTGGTATTCTTTGTTGTAAGTGTTTTTAGGAAAATTCAGGCACTTATATCCCAAATTAATGGGATTCTTGGCATGCTCTCTCCCTTTTAATGTCACACTGATGTGGAATTAATCTCTCTATTTAGGTGGTTTGTCTTTGCTACAAATATTAAATAATCAAGTCAACATCTTTATATATTTAAATTTACCATTTTGTCATTTAAAGAGGCAACTATTCAATTCCATAATTATAGCCACTTAAATCAAAGTCTACTAATTAGATAACGTGGCTAGGATTTACAGGTATTATAGAACATACTTCTCTAGACACTATATTATAAGCAATCATTAGCTCAGCTATAAAAGAGTTTAAATACTAATGTATTTTTAAATTTGTTTTATAACCTAAACAAGCAATCAATGTACATTAGTAAGTGTAATTGTATTTTTGGCATCTATCCATTCATTTGGTCCACCATGACAACTCCAGCAAACTCATCAGTAAAACCCAGTAACCACAACACATAGGCAAGATTCACCAGTGATGTCTTGTAAATATATCTTACATGCTAAGTTACTCTGATATTGAAAGATTAAAGCCTCTCACAGATGTTGTAGAAGAGGACCTTGACAGGTAGTTTCAACTCAAACATCACTTTCAAATGGCCATAAAACAAGCCTTAATGAGGTGATAAACCTGTTTACCTTTGATTAGGTGAGCTGCTTGATAAGATAACATAGAGAAGCACTTTCCCAGAATAAATATGTACAAAAACTGCTGGCTGCTACCATTCCGTTGGGATTCTAGAGATGAGAATGGATGTCCTGAGAAGATCTTACTTATGCAACTCATCTCGCCATTGGCCATTGGAAAGAGCAACACATTTATAAGAAAATTTTATATCACCTGTCAACTTCAGAAGTTTTTAGGAAATTCATGGTGTTACACATCTTTGATCCTAGTACTCAGGAAGCAGAGATAGGAGGATCATCAGTTTGAGGGTAGTCTGAGCTACATAGCAAGACCTTGTTTCAAACAAATTACAACAAACAAAACTCATTCCTGGATGCTAAGATTCTATGGTGGTCTACAACTCAACTATAGCTTCTTCCATGTTCCTTGAGAAAGGAACCATGAAGAATTGCTCTCTGTTTCACCCATATTTTTAATCTTTCAAGATTAGTCCTGTGCTTGGTCCATGGTTGACAGTACCTGTTCTGTTTTTAATGAAATAGTGATCTAACATATATATTGTCAGATTATATAAAGCACCCATTATTTGTTCCTTGGCAACTTCCATAAACAGTTACTCTCAGCCTAACAAATATGTACCTCCTAAATTTAGGGAAAAACTAGGGCCAAAGTAGCAAGATACCATACCAATTGCATAGATTCTAAAATAAAGGAAATATGAATAAAAGGTGATTTATTCAGTGTCACTTGTACATATTTATGGTTTAGAAATTAGTCAAAGTTTATGTCCTGAGGTTGTACCTACAGGAAGCCAGATGTGCCTTCTGCATCTGACCTAAGACAAGCCTAGAGCAACAACTAGATAATTTCTCGCTCATCCTCTACACCGTCGATTGCGGCGGCTTTCTGAGGTGAGAGAAACTGACAGCACTAACTCTCCAGGGCAGAACTTTCCAGTCAAGTGGATCAACGGACTGAAAATCTCTTATGAATAGTCATTAGGCCTTCATTACAAACCCCTCAAAACCCAGTTCTCTTTTTGCAACCAAATGCCTTTTGTCATCTTCACAAGGTGCATCATTTAATTACCAATTGATTTCTTTATATATGACAACATGTCAGATAGCAAAATACAGTGTATCTCCCTTAGGGGGAAAGTCTGTTAACTATCAGTATGCCAGATTATGGTATTATCTGAAAAGCAGACACCCTGTGTACTATTTCTTCACCCTACCTACTTTTCCTACCATCAGTTTCTTTTTGGTGAACAAAACCATTTAAAGAAAAAGCTAATGAGAATCATGACTGAGTCTGCCTAGGCCCTGGATCAGTGTCAAATTAGCAAGAACACATTTTAAGCTTTCTTTATATGAAAAAAGATGTATAGAGACTATAGTCAATTCCAGAATGTGACATATAGAGACTTACCATAGCCCATTTAGAAAGTCAAGCAATTGTTCTCATTATACCAAGAATTTACTCAGCTTCTGACTTAGCTAATGCACTGAATCTTCAGGCTGCGCAACTACAGCCTGATAATCAAGTCAGTACTGTATTAATAAGCTGAATAATAAAGGAATTTCAAAAATGTACAGGACTATTATACCGTAACAATAAAACCTCAAATGAAGTAAACCAGGGCAGAGCTGAAAGTAGGCGTCAGAAAATAATGAAACCAGTGTTGCAGCAATGCACTCCATTGTGTGGCAGGGTAAATGCCTGCTTTTTTTCATACACAGAAGCCACATTACATGAGTCCGAAATGTTCTCAGAGTGTCACTGTGACTGGTTGTGCTAGAACCTGGCACCAACGGGCACTGAAAGTTGACATTATATTGTAGGATGTGCTGCAGGTGTGCAGGCCTGGGAACGTGCTCTAATTACATATTTTCCTGCAGTGCAACAATTAAGGTCGCCAAAATAATTGCCAGTTTCTTAATCCCTCTCTAACAAGACTGACATAAGGAATGGTTTATTTTTCTCTGGTTGTTTTGAAAGTGTTCCTCAAGATTTTGGTTTTCTATGGAACTGCATAAAACTAATTCTTATGTTCAGATGTGTGATTATACCCATTGTTTAAAAAAAAAAGACCTGTCTTTGAATTGTAGTAAAACTAAAATAATAAAAAAAAGTGAATTGTATAACCTGGCAGGTGGTTTAAATATTTTTCTTTTAAATAAGGTAAAATTTTAAACCCTATGTTTCTACTTTCTAAAGTGCTCAGATCATGTGGGAAGTTAAAATATGCTGGGATAAAAAAAGAAGACCACAGACATGCATAGACAAAATAGGTATCTTCACTTGCAGTGATGATTTTTCTTTCTCTTTTTCTTTTTTTCTATTTTTGGTACAGAGAGGGAGGCATACACTGTCCAGGAAAATGCATCAATGTACAAAGCGTTACATATATTTCTTGGTGGCTCATAGAGTCCTTTAAAAATCCATTAATGAATTCCAGAAAAAGAACCCCAGTTGACTAATAAGCATTGCAATTATTTATGCACCTCCCTTCATTCCTTCCTCTTTACATTCTCTACACCATCTGACTACCATATGAAGGATACAGTGTCTACCTCAGGCATCAAGAACTAAGTCTGTAGGATTTATAGTCTTAACAAAAACTCATTTCTTTATTCTTATTAGTTGTCAATTTCCCATTTTAGTTGGACTGGATCATTTACAGAGTTCTTAGACAGCATATTCACTCTTGCCCCCTTTCCTACAAATCAGAAGACAGCAATGCATGCTGATTGAGTACTTAGCTGACCAACTAAAGTTACATCGAATGCTTTGCGATTTAACACAAGCTGAATGGAAGGGGAAGCAGATGTAACTAAAGGGGTTAGGGAGAGAAGAAGCCCCAGCAGTGAGAAAGGGAATGAGAGGGAAACAAAAGTCATTGTATCAGTAATAGAGACTTCAAAGGCAAGAAGTTGCTAAGATGGGGGGGGTGGGGGCGGTGGCCGCTGGCAAATGGAACAAGAGACACATCTGCCTATGGACTGTCTGGCTGGTGGAAGAGGAAAGGCCTGCCAAGCGAGAAAGCAACAGAGGGAATCAAAGGCAAGGAAGCATAGAGCTGCGGAAGAGAGGAAGAGAGGAAGCTTGATTCTATTTACGGAGGTAATGACACAAGGCCTCACAGAGTTGAAAGTGTCCCAAACTGTTTGGAGTGTCCCACAAGACTTTTTGCTAAGTTGGAAATTCAAAAGTAGCTTTAATAAGTGGATAAGAAAATCTCAAATCCATTTGGATGTCTTAGACATTTACTAACTACCCCTCCCCACCCCTTTCATTCCTTTTTATGGATCAGACATTCAAGAACAGTTTTCAGTCAAAATGAATTTTCTTGATGGGAAAACCAAGGAGCAAGTTTTAGGGATAAATGTGAAGAATAGGTATGCCATTCCTCACTCTGCAGAAGATGAATAAAAAAAATTTTTTTTTAATGTGAGGGTGTGTAAACTCTAATTCCCATAATGGAGTGAACGATGGTGTGTGTGTGTGTGTGTGTGTGTGTGTGTGTGTGTGTGTGTTTACATGTATTAATACTGTATGACACTGGGGGAGGAAAGAAGTTCCCAAACAGAGCTTTGAGGAAGGCAGAACTGGCTGTGCTAAAAATAAAAAAGAAATAAAAGAACCTTATCATACCATATTCTGGGCACTATACCTACCACCAGTGGATAATTCCTGCCTTGACCTACCTGGCGAGGATATTCAATTTTTAAAGACCAGGTCAAGCTTGTCCTTTCTTAAATCTTTGCTAACCTATTCAAAGAAAAGGTGTCATAGTCCCTCTTTGTACATAAACTGAACGACTTACCTTCATCATCACACTATTCATTCACCATCCAGCCATTCAACAAAAATTACTTTGAATACACAGAATGTGTCAGGATCTGATCTGAGCTCTGCCATATGGTACTTTCTGACTTATCTGTGACTCATAGAGGGCACACCTTGGGACCTTGGTGCTAATGTAAAGTCTTGCATATTCTTAGTAGCTACTGGTTTATACTAAAATGTTCCCAATAATTGTAAGCTATAAAAAATAATTTTTCAAGCTGGGTGCCAGTGGCTCATGCCTGTAATCCTAGCTACTCAGGAGGCTGAGATCTGAGGATCATGGTTCAAAGTCAGCTCCGGTCAGGAAAGTTTGTGAGACTCTTATCTCCAACTAAACACCAGAAAACCAGAAGTGTTGCTGTGGTTCAAGTGGTAGAGCACTAGCCTTCAGCCAAGAGCTCAGAGACAGTGCCCAGCCCAAGAGTTCAAACCCCCACCCCCCGCAAAAAAAAAAAAAAAAAGGATTTTCCTATAGAGAGGTATACTTAATAGCGAAACAAGTTTCCAAGATGTTGCAGTTCATTTCCTGGTTTAATCACAACCAGAATAAGGTACCTTTCTCTGGGGCATAGTCCACGGACATAGTTAAGCCTTTATTGAGAATGGCAAGTAGTTACACACAGATTCACTTGTAACTAATAGAAATTACATCAGCAATGCACTTTCACATATTTGTGAGACTGCAGTCTAGGGATCTCCTGAGTATCTCCAGACAACCCCTTAGATGGGATTCCTACAGTTGTATACCTACCTTGTATCTATTGTATCTATTTTCCTCTAACCTAACTTCTTTAACCTGTGTTTTCCTTCTAGACAGACTTCAGAGACAAACCCAGGACATAAATCATTTTCTTAGAAAGACACTATCAGGCAATTTCAGTCTTTGGAGCTGTTATTTATTTGTTTACCTGAAAGTTATTTTGAGACACTGTAGCTCCCTAAATTATATTTTCTTCCTTACCATTATTGCTCCAAAAATGATCACTAATTTGCTCTTTGGCTTTCTAAGTGGGAAAACATCAAAGCAAGACTTCCTCCTAATTTAAACTTTCCTTGAAAGGTAACTGATTTACAAACAAATTACTTGTGCCTTGTAAGGAAAAGCCAAACATGTCTGCTCATTTGTTACATTTTCAAGGGCTGCAATGTGGAAATGAGACTGTAAGAAGCTCCTGTGTGATCCACAAACAACTTCATGCTGTATTACACTGTGTTACATGTGCCTCAGATACACAGACCCAACTTTCAGTTGCAAGCAACATGCGATGCAGAATGCCTGCTTGGCAGGGCCTCAAAGAGCTTATTTAAATTGCTAACTTTGCAGTCACCACTCACAGGTGATTTTGAAAGTTCATTATAGAAACGAAACAGCTTCGCCTCCATACTTTGTTTCTTAAAGCACACATACATCATCTTTGAAAGATGCTATTTAATCTCTCTTACACACACACACACACACACACACACA
Source organism: Perognathus longimembris pacificus (assembly GCF_023159225.1). NCBI lineage: Eukaryota > Metazoa > Chordata > Mammalia > Rodentia > Heteromyidae > Perognathus > Perognathus longimembris. The sequence goes on along the minus strand of NC_063164.1, from coordinate 75,523,493 downwards.
CACACATGCTCATCAACTTTGTTAAGAAACTGCCTTAGAGACTAAAAATGTATTTAAAGCAAGCATGAGGCTTAAACAAATTAGCATTAGCATCCTGGTTAGGAATTTCCATGATGGAGTTTGTCTTGAAAAGAGATCACATGAAAAGTATTTTTGAAGCCTTAACTTTACAGTGCAAGATGATCAAAGCTAAGTATTAATACTTATTTTATCAGCACACCTTCTAAACAATATTTCAGTAGATTTCCTTTCACACAGTGATATTTGTAATAAATGTTCTGCCTTTGTTTTAAAGTCAGTCTGTAGAAAGATGACATCAGCTTAGCAAACAATAAAGTGCCTGTAATATTGTCTCCAGAGGGCTGTTACATTTACTTTGTAGCAGTAAAATTCAATTTTCAAAAAACACTACATGAATGATGTTAGGTTATTAACCCTATCACCACCATAGAACATCATTATTGTGTGCAGAATGTAGGTCACAATCTAAAAGCCATAAGTTGCTTTCTTTTTTGGCAATTAATTTAAGCTTTTTATTTTTTCTTCTATAGTGAGTTGTTTCCCTTCTCTGGAGGAAGTATTCCCATTTTGTTAGGAGACTGGAACACAATTCTATACTTTCCCTTCAGAGTCTCCTTTCTTTTCTTGTCACACAGCTATACCTCTCAGTTTGGAAGACTTCCTTTCCATTTACTTATTACCAAAGCCTGTTGTTCTTGGACTGAAAATCAGTGTATCTTGTCATATTTTGTTCAAGTGGCAGTCATATTTCTCACATGATTTATACTAAGAAAAGCAAAAGATGTGTCTCATTTCAAAGCTTGAATAACTTTTCTGTCTGAAGATCTTAAATACAGATACTTTATTTCTTGGCCTTCAAATATCTCACTTGTTCTTTTTGTGCCAGTGGTTACCTAGTAGAAATGATGCAAACCTTTCCTGTTCAGAAAGAAGGCTTTTCAGCCTCAGTAGCATGTCAGTACTCAAAGAGTTAACCAGTTAAACTTCTATACTCACCCTCCCCCAGTAACTTTCTAAAAGCTGACAATAAGTAAAAGAAGTGCTGGTTATCCATTTTTTAAAGGGATGGGATTGGTTTTAGAAGAAAGGGAAAGAGGATCAAACACCTCAATGCAACAAAAGATGGTGTCAGAGGGCCCTCAATCACACCCCCCCCCCCTTCCTCTACAGATACTCCAACCTTCCAGAGCAGTTACCCAGGCAGCTCAACTAAAATGTTCTGTGACATGAAAAGAACAAAAAACCAAAGGGACAGAGGTAGTTATTGTCATTCACACTCCACTCCTCTCCTCTCCTCACCTCTCCTCCTCTTCTTTCTCTTCTCCTCTCCCATCCTTCCCCCTCTTCCTCTGGCTTGAGCTTTTCCCTTCTCCAGAAACTTTTGCATAAGCTGGTAGAAAAAAGTAACTTGTGGCTTTCTGAAAAGAAATTCCCTGTATGTAAGCCACCTTCCAGGTGGTCACTTAGTGCCAGGAGATTTTCTATAAAAAAAAAAAAATCTCATGAATGGAGTGATCATCTTCATGAATATTATGAACACTTCAAAAATATCACCTGACATTAATAAATATAATTATAATCCTCTCAATCATCCCCTGAAAACGCTTTTATCTTAACTGATGATGTTTTCTTTTTCAGACAAATTCTTTCTGCAGTACTCAGTGGATGTAAGCTATTTGTATTTTCTATATTGGGTCTTAGAGGTATCTTAATAGCATGTATGAATTTTCCGCTGAAATGTAAATTATTAACAAGTCTGAGTTTTCATTTGTTTTATCTCCTGATGTGAGATCTAAATAAGTAGGTAGAACACTTAAAATTCTTACCATTTCTCTGCTTTCTGAGAAATAAATCTCATGCATGCTGCATGATGTATTTTCTTACGCAAAACACGCTTCCATGTAATGGAGAAAAAACTAATTTGAGGAGGAATATTGTATGCTTCCTGTAGAGTTAAAGCAGTCTTAACCTAAAGGAAGATTTGGAGACATTTTCATCATTAGTATCACCTTTATTATCATCTTCTTCAAAATCCTCTTCAAAGAGCATGTAAGGCTTCATCATTGTCTGAAGCATTTATTTCCACCTCATGGACAACTCAAGCATGTCCTGAGAGTTTTGCTCCTCTTTTCATGGAAAAGGCCTTGTTGTCCCTTTTTGTACATACATTGAATTGAAGGACTTGCCTTGGTCATTACTCCATTCATTCTACGAATCACTTAACCAACATACCAGGTACACTCAATTTACTTTGTCCTTGATATCTGAGCTAATAGCTACTATTAGAATCAGAAAAAAGAAACCCTGATGACTTGGGCTTGACTCAAATGGGAGAGTGCTTACTTAGACAGCATAAGTCTCTGAGTTCAAACCTCATTACTTACCCAGTCACACTTATCATCAAAATTTACACCCAATGATTACATAACAGAGCACACAATGTGATGGTAACTGAAGGTGAGGGGGAGGGTGACTAAAAGTTGTCCTTTGAGATATGGTAATAATGACAGCAAAAATTAAAATAGTGCTTACTATATGCGAGTGCATTTATTCTTATTTATTCTTTATATTATTCCATTCTGCAGATGGAGAAACTGAGGTGCAGAAATGTTAGGTAACTGCCAAGTGTCACTGGAGACAGGTAGTAAAAGTGGATGTTTTTAACTTGGACATGCTCAAAATAATGAGATTTTGATTCACCAGAAAGGAGGGAAGGAAAAGAAAGATGAAAGTTTCAGGATTTTCCATCTTGGGATGTATTTCAGGAACTTGTACAACATGGAAAGGTTTCTGAAGCAAAGATGAAATGATAGAATAAAAAAGTAAAGGTGACAGATGAACTAGACTCTAAAAAGAGAGAAAAAAGATTGGTGTAGTTGAATGAGATAAGGTGTATAAACTGGACATTAGAATCCTCTCCAGAGCATAGCAAAGCCTGTGACAATGGAGCCTGAAGAGAAAGAATGTGCCACTCAAGGGCACAGAGAGGAGAAAATGAAGTTCATCAACATTACTAAACTAATTAAGCTAGAGTTTGCTATGCACATGTAGAAGGAGAGAGGAAAGATGCTGCTAAGTCTCAGTGGACCAAGGCCAAAGTCTAGTCTAAGACCACAACTATGAGCATAAAAAGAAAAGGGGTGGATTCAGGAAATGTTGGCAAAGAAAAAGTGGCAATGGTTGGTAACAGACTGGATGTGGGGAGTAAAAAAGACAGTGGTGAGACAAAAATAACTTTGGGGTTCCTGGTTGGGAGGTCTACGATAGGGTGGTATTTCCCACTGCAATAGAGAACTGAGCAGATAGGGAAAATGAGTAGTTTTATGCCATGTTATTTCACTCGCTAAAGCCAGTGTCAGTAAGTTTTGAGGTCTCCTGTGGGAAGAGTGGTATGTGGTCCTGAATCATAGCTAGTTTAACTGGTAAATAGCTTGACTTTTAGTAGAGGTCAGAGGTCTAATACTAGGAATATCAAGTGAAGGTCATTGAGTGTGTAGAGATCTGATGGGGCAGCATAGATTCTGGATTGCAAAAGAACAGGATTTACACATGAGCAAAGTCAGGAAAATGGTCTCAAAGCAGAGGCATAGGTGGATACGCATGAATCTGGTAACTGACATTAGTTCTTTAAGCATGAAAAAGAATGGCATGGATAAGAAAGTTCTTAAGACTAAGTCCCAGTCATTGTCTCATACCTTGTCTTTACCTGCTGCAGGTAGAACAGTATGTTGGTTCATGATTTAAATTTAAAGCAAAGAAATTTTAAAAGAAAATTGGATTATAGGCTCAGAATGTAGTTAGTTATAAAGTACTTGCCTACATGCTCAAAGCCCAATTATGATCTCCAGACAACACACACACACACTCACTCACACACACACACACACACACACACACACACACACAATGATATGGCATCATTCTTTTACTTTCTGTGGTTAAATATATCTCCAATAATTCATCCATTTTCCCCAGGTATTGTTTCTAAGAAAGCAAAGTCTACCTAAAATAACACCATTTAAAAGTAAGATTCTGTCAGGTGCTAGTGCCTCAAGCCTGTAATCCTAGCTACTCTGAAGGCTGAGATCTGAAGATCCACGTTCAAAGCCAGCCATGGCAGGAAAGTCCATGATACTCTGCTCTCCAATTAACCACTAGAAAACCAGAAGTGGTGCTGTGGCACAAATGGTAGAGCACTAGCTTTGAGCTGAAGAGCTCAGGAACAGTACCCAAGCCCAGAGTTAAAGCTCCACAACCAACAAAAAAATAAAATAAAGAAATAAAACAAATAAAAATAAGATTCTCAACTGGGAGTTGGTAGTTCATGCTCTAAATCCTTGCTATTCAAAAGGCTGAGATCTGAGGATTGTGGTTAAAGCCAGTCTGGGTAGAAAAGTCCATGAGACTCTTACTTTAAGAAGAAAAAAAATTCTCGCTGAGTTCCAGAATGGGATTCAGCAATGTTGACAGACATGTAAGTCTCTTAAGAAATCGTCCCCAAGCAGTGGTGAGCAGGGCCCTCCTGAAGACAGCACAGGAGAAGGCCAGTATTATTTCAGCTGGGACGGGAGCAAGGCCCTGGGATGAGGCTGATTGATTCAGGCCAGATGGGTGGCCACAGTAGGTGTGACAGAAATAGAAACACATTGCAGACATTCCAGGCCTGTCCTTCTTCCCTGAGCAGGAGGTAGGTCATCAGTTCTGGTCTCTTATCTAGCTCCTAGTGTGTTCCCCAGTCAAAGAATGTTAATGCTACTGACTTCTCCTTCATATTAGCAACCTAGCCACCAACCATTCACTGGAGTTTCCATTTAAAAAGTAAACTGACTATTGTAATAAGTTTCTTGAAAGTAAGGCCAAAGCAAAGCATTTCATTTACTGCCTAAATATTAAGCTCCTCTTCAACATGAAGAAGACTCAGATGCCAAAACTGGGCCCTGCTACTTCCCTCCTAAGAGAGTAGCATACACGTATAAATGATTCAAGTGTTGTAACTATGGCTTAGAAGTTAATCATAGAGCTTATTAATAACAAAGTTCAAACCTGGTTATGGGTACTTTTACTTAACTTTCCTGAGCCTGCAGACTCCCTGCAAGAAGATAGGAACTTATATTAACCTTAACCCATACACTTTTTTGTGTCCATTGCCATTTAGTGTTTAAAATTTCTCTTTAGCAACTTTAGTTCTCACTTCAAAAACTTAATACATTTTAAATTCACTTACTCATTTTAATTACATTTTTATTACCTTCCATTAGTTGTACAAAGTTACCAGCATCCTAATTAACATCACCCTTTAATACTAAGGTAACTTTATTATAGCATTGGAACAAAAGGAATGCAGCATTCTATTTTTATTATTATTATGATAAAAGTGCTCTCTTAAATAAAGGAAAACTCAACAAGCATGGGAAGTTTTCTCATTCAAAACTGAAGTGCAGAAATTATGCATACATTTTAATACTTGCTGAAGTTAAAGGAAACTCCAAAAGCTTTTTGGTAGAACAATACAAAGCCAGAGAAATGGTAAGCATTTAATAACAACCCAGTGACATTTCAGCAAGCATGGGCGAGGCTTTGTCATAATAAGAATAAGGGTTTCTCACTTGCTACCTCAAATGTCCTGCCCTGTTTTGTCCCAGCATGAAGTTTTAGTTTATGTGTTCTCCCAGAGGCCTGAAACTATTGCCCACTTGTTATAAACCTTCTCAGATTTCACTGCTGTGGGTTGATCTGTAAGTTCTGATTGACATTGCTGGCTCTCTCACACTCACTATGAGCATGTTACGACCACCTATAGGGCAAGGTAGACAGACTATGGCTTTCACTTTGCCTTCTCTTTGCAGCTAAAAAAAAAACATCAGATATAACTTTTAACCAATTAAAAATAGGAGGCATTGCTACTCAAGTTAAAAATTGCTTTTTTGTATAGGTGATTTTTCTTTCCACAATATCGCTAGTGTAGTGCAGTCATGATACTCATCTGGAATTAAGATCCTACAGAAGACTTTTCTCATCCAAGTAGTTACTTCTTTTTTTGTGTTTCATAATTTCTACAAGTAATTTACCCTGTCAGTAGGCTGCCTTTAAAAAATATTCTTGTGCAAGTGGAGATTAGCATATGAAAAATGCTTTTAATTTGTCCACTTTCAAACTTACCTATCTGTCAAACTCCCATGCATGTGACAGCAGTTGGGTTCAACTTATCTCTACCACCTCAATGGCAGGTTTTAAATAGTCTGAGGGCAGTTAGTTATTTGTAAGCTAACTTCATTTAACTCTTTTTTCTCAAAACCAACTCAATAAAGTACAAAGACACTGAATTGTTGGTTCTGAATATCAGGAATAAATATGATCCTGTTCAACAATCTGTAAAAAAAAAGGTTGTCTTTTTGACCTGAGAAAATAAAGTAGGCTGTGCAAACCATCTCTTGACATCTGTTTCATGTGATCTCCCTGATTCTTTCAAAATGGAATTCTGTTCACAGACTGCTCCTCTGTAGTGTAGTATCTTATACTGATCTTCTTCCATTGTTTATCTTTTGTTATCCTTTAAAACTAACTTGCCTAATTTTGCACACTGGATTTGTGCAAAACACAACTGCAAAGATCTCAAAATATTAAGAGAAACGAGAAGCCTCACTGTTGGCATTCATGGATGTATCCTGGATTTATCCTGGCTTCATGCTTCATGAAGTGGCAGGGTTCTCACAGAGCAGTACCTATCATGAAGTAGGCCTCAAAGGGTTAATGTAGGCAGAGCCTCAAAATAGATTTGCAATACAGCACACCTACTCACTTATTAAGAATGAGCAGTAAATATGTGCATGCAAATCCAGTTAAAGGATGCCATGTAAGTGAGGCTGGAAAATAGAATGTTCTTTCTCATCATTCAAACTAGAAGATCAAGAGCACTGGTCACCTAGCTCTCTTCAAAGAGACAGAGTTGAGGGCAGCACCTGAAAAAACTTTTCCCTACCACCTACAGGCCTGAGACTAGAGCAAGAAGAAAGTTCTCATAGGAAAATAAACTAGCTCAGTCTTCTCCTAATTTGCTTACTTCTCTGTGTGTTACTAGCTTTATTGCTTTGTTAAGTTTCTAGGTATTTGACTATCGCAATTCATAGGAGTCTTACCAAATCAGTGATTTTGTATATTAAAAATAAAAATTCTCACCATGTTTGTCAAATGCTCTAATTTCTCATCACCTCTACATGTAGTCAAATTTCTCCTAGCTTGGACAAGAGGAACAGTGGCCCAGAGCCAAATGCAACTTTCAAACTTAATCTACTCAGATCATTTTAAAACATTCACAGGGACAAGGCAACTAAATTTATATGTTATCTACTATCTGGGGGTAAATATTGGTCTTAATAGTAAACTGTCTAGGAGATGTATGAAACCTGTTCGTTTGCCTATTGATGTTTTACTGGCCATAAGAGCTAAGGCCCTACTCTATTTTAAATTTAACTCTATAAAAGTGGGCAGCACAATTCCAGATAAAATATACTGTTGTGAGGCTGAAAAGTGCATGCAAAGCAAGCTGCATTATTAGAATGTTTAAATATTAATTATACCGCTGTGTAGTAAAGATGATCAAGTATGAGTGTCAACTAATTTTCTAAAAGCTGCAACATTTACTCTCATCTAAACTTCCTTTGTTAAACTAAAACTAAAAGCCCAGCAAGTTTAGTCTACTTGAGTGTGTTTATTTTTATTGGTTTCTGCATAATTTTTTTCTATCATAAACCAACTTTAACCCCTTTTCTGTAATCTCTGCCAGTATAACTCCAATAGCACATCATAAAATTCCTATAATTCTTCAAAGCCAAAGAGTTGGAAAGGAAAGGCTTGGGCACTTTGTAACCAACGCCAGCTACAAGCTTCAGCCAGTTACATTTAACTCTTACACCCCCCCCCCACTTCTGTGTGTGTGTGTGTGTGTGTTTGTGTAAAAACTTAGATACTTATGCATACTTAGATACTTATGCACTGTGGTCACTTTCATTTCCATTGTATGCATTCTTCAGTGGATTCTGAGTCTAAAGCCAGTTGCGCTTCATAAAGAATATCGGCATGGAGGTAGCTTCTAGTGCAGGAGACTAGACTGACAGATGGGCAGGCAGATGTACAGAGCCATGGAAAACGAGCGACTTACTGCCTCCTAAAGAAGCCTTTGCTAATGGAGATAAGGTGGCCTGAAAAGTGCATGTCTCATGAAATCTGGAGATGGGAGGGTTAAGGAGAATCACTGCCACTTTCCCCCTCATTTCTTTTCCTAGAATCTATTGCCCTGTTCCATTCTGAAGCAGCTTCTAGAAGCAGGCAGGAGGTTCACTTTGAGATTCTTAACAAGAGACAAAGGAAGAGCATGTGTGTGGAGGGAGACACTTGGGTTTCATCCCGTCACCCATGGATGCCCAGCCAGGGTTTCCCACCTGAGACAGATTGCGACGCATGTTCAACTCACTCATGCACAAGAAGCAATACACAAGTTCAGTGTAAAGCCACTTTAAAAGCTCATCGGGCGCATACTTTACTTGTACAGAATACCTTATTCATGACAGAGCAGTGAGGGCCTAGGTAATTACTTGAATCAAGGTGGCCTCAGAAGTGTTTAAATCTGCAAGGACACTTAGAGCATGAATAATGCAAAATAATTTGCATCTAAATTTTTAAGTGTTCTTTATTCAAAAACTAAAATGCAGTTCTGATTAAAGTTTGATGAGTGAAAGCTGAGCACTTCGTACCCACTGTGAAATGTCTCCTATATGTGGAAATTATTTCAGACAGTAGTTGAAGAACAAAAGAATTGTTCCTTTTCTTAAAAAAAATTTACGTTGTGATTAAATCTTTCATGTCTAACTTTCTTTAGGTGTTTTAATAGCTACCCAGTTAATTTTTGAACTTGCTGATCAGATACAAGTTCAAATTTCAATCCAGTCCTTTAGGAAGCACAATGAGACACTTACTTCCTTAGACCCAGTCACTTGCCAAACTAAATGATGTTTGGAACCAAAACTAATATGATGTAACTTCTTTATTTCCCACCTAACCCTGTTTTTATTTAGATTATTCTTCCATTGCTTTCACTAGGCACAAAGTAGCTCAGTACTCTCTTATTACAAAAGCTTTGAATATGCACTGCATTTTTGTTGTTATTATATTTATACTGCTGTGTGACTGTACATTATTTACTATCACAGGCAAATCTTCAATGAGAAGCTAAGCAGTGTCAATATGTTAAACTATACTTTTTTAAGGAAACAAGACTGAAAAGTTGAAAAAATCAGTGGAGGATCCCAAAAGCAACTTAGTTAAAATAACGTGTCATAATTTTAACTATTACCTTAAAGTAGTTTTTTTTTTCACCTACTTTTGTAATGTTGAACATTCTAGAGATGATTTCAGAGGAGTGCTACAGTCAGATCAAATTACATTTCCAATTTATCAATGATGTTTGTCAGCAGTTATAAAAGGGAAGTATATCAGGATTTTAAAAGAAAATTTTACTTTTAGCTTGCTTAACTTACACAATTTACTATCACTTGAGCTGCATAAACATTCTCAGAATTTCACAAAGTTCTACTTCATTTGATCCTGTGAACATCTCAATTCAAGAATCTGCCATTGTTCCCTGGACTCATTTGCCATATGATAGGGAAGTCTCCTGCCCTTTCTTCTCTACCTAAGATAAAAGTAAAGTTCAGTTAGAAAGCAGAGCTTTCTTAACTGCTTCACAGGCATTCTTCATGGCCATGTGGAGGTAGACTGGTTTGGTACAACACAGGTAGAAAAGGTTATGGAAGTTCTACCCAGCTAGCAGTGGGCCTGGACTTCTAAATGAAACTCATGGTAGGCAACATTGCAGTGCACAGCACCTAAACTTTAAAAGCCCTTGCAAAGGGAAATCATTTTCCTGCTGTAGCCCTTATAAAGTGTAAAGAGTCCCAATTTATTGTATGCTCCAAAGCAGGCTTCTATTTTATTGGAATTTTAGATGAGTGTATTTGCCACATTCTTGTTGAGAGTATATGCTTCATTTTTCTTTCTACTATTTTTTCTTTCTTTTTTGGTGTGTGGTGTGTGTGTGTGTGTGTGTGTGTGTGTGTGTGTGTGTGTGTGTGTGCGCGCGCGCGCGTGCTGCTTTTGAACAATGAAAACACTTTAAAACTCACTGAACAAAGATTTCCCCAGCAACAGACCCCCTGCCCAGCAGGTCACCTATCTTTGCGACAGTTTTTCTTTTCCCACGCTAACCCCAGGGCTCATTTGCATAAGGTCTCTGTTGTGACAATTAGTTTCAGGTGAGCTGATTTCTATGTAGTTTGCCCAAGACGATGCGCAAGCCCTGGGCCTCCCTGATCCTGGTCCTAATTGCGACTGACTGGCACCAGACACAATCAACCTCTTGATTCAGCAAATTGTCCTGCTAGTAGCTTGTTGTGACCCCTCAAAGCACAAATCATATCATGTCAGCCAATCCAGTCCAGTAAACAACAAATAAAATATACTCTGAATGAAATCAATAATTTTTTCCACATTTTAGGCAAATTTGACTAAATGAGTGCAAATGAAGGCAATAGTCTTTTAATGTTTCTTTTGGTTGAGAGTGGTATTGTGACCCTATAAAATCTTTTTCAAAACAGGAATGCCCTGTATTTAAATTCCGTGATTCTGTACCTCTGTCACCTGGGAGAAAGTTCTCTGTTACTTAGGAAAAAGACACCAGGTAAAATAATTGACTTCCTTCAAATTTACCCTAGCTTTGTTGTTGTTGAAATAACTAATATGGTCTTTCCTCATCTCTGAAGCTACAGGGTACATCAATATGCACATTCCAAGGTCCCGGTAATCCCAACTGAGCCAATGACATTTCACATTTCTGTATAACAGTCCAAGTTACAGAAAAGCTTTTCTTAATTCTGGGGGAAAAAAAAATTAAAAGGTGAGTGACTTAGCATTAAGTATTAGAAAAATGTTTAAGGACAATTGTTCTTGAACTATTGCCTGCGTCTTTCACTGTCTGTAGTTCTGAACTTAGCTGTATTATGTTACATGTGGCAGCTCCCTTGTAAATTCTTTCTGCCCTGATAGTCAGGAATTCTGGCTGCCATCCTGTCATCTTACTTAGCTACCTGTCCTTTCTCTTTACTTTATATGATAAAAGCTAATGAAAAATAAAATCAATTTCATTAACTGTTCCAAAAAACAAAAACAAAAAACAGAAAAACACACAGTTGTTTTTCCTAGCAAGGCATGTAAAACAAGTAGAGCATTAGTCCATTTTTTTCCTCAGGTGATGTACCAGAGTCTGTTTTTATGATATAAAATATATATCCATTGAAAAAACCCTTTAGGATTGGAAAACCTGTCACACAGGCCACTGTTTTTGAGAATCTGGTATATTACTAAAAAATAGTTTTTCCAACAATTATACACCATTGCTTGTCAGTAATGCAGTTCATTGATTGCTTTTTCCCCCTAGCTACATATGACTTTGAGATAAAAGGGAGCCAGGGATTGTGGAGTTAAACAGAAGAAAGAAGAGGAAGGAAAGCCAGGTGTGACCTGTAATCCTCGGTACTAAGGAGGCTGAGATCTAAGGATCATGGTTCAAAGCCAGCTGGGCAGGAAAGACTCTTATCTCCAATTAACTACCAAAACAAACTGGCAGTGGAGCTGTGGCTCAAGTGGTAGAGCACAAGCCTTGAGCAAAAAGCTCAGTGCCCAGGCCCTGAGTTCAAGCCCCAGGACTGGCAACAACAACAAAAAATAAAAGAAAAAGAAAGGAAAGGGAAGGAAAAGAAAGAATGAGCGAGAGAGAAAGAAAAAAAGGAAGGAAAGGAAGAATGAAAAAGTAAATTTAGAAGAGAATTCATCGCGACAAGTTCTTAAAAAAAGGAGTTTTGTATTCACAACAAGCAAAGTGTCTACCACCTGTCAGTTGACAGATGTCTCCAAGGCTCTTATTAAATGTGTGTCCTAGGTCATGAAACCAACTCCAAGCATGCTGCTGCACGTGGCTCAAGCACAGGGGCCAAGGTGTGACTGGAAGTACACAAAACAAATTCCCTCCCATTTCTTGGGTCTTCTATGATTTTTAACCCCATTTTTACAGTGACATGGAAACTGTTTTGCTAAAGGTTAATTCTATTTAAGAGAAAGACTAGAAATAATTGAGGAAATAGAAAATTTTAAATTCTAGAGGCCCTAGGACACACCTTTTTTAGAGTACTCAGAGTAAGAAATGGTTCAAACTGAGAAAAATAAGTACATGTAACATCAAAGTAATGAATTATTGAAGGATCTACACAAGTTGACTATAAAATAGAACCTACTAAAAAGACCTGTGCTGTGAAAAAAAAATCTATAACTCAATGTTTTTAAAAACCCAACCGACCCTCCGTATAAGCGATTAATACCTAGTATGTTTTGCCATCAATGTTTGCACATAATTCCCACTTGATATGAATGATGAATTGTTTGAAAGAACAGTTTTAAAAATGATTATTACCTCTAACCTCCTTGCCACACGTTACTGTGGTGCTTTCTCCTCCAGACGGAGAAAAGCGGCACGTTTGCCTCATCTTTGGGGAAATTAAAAGAAAAGTTCAATTTTGTGAGGAACTTTTTTATAAAATTTTTACAATAGTCATTTTGTTCAGAGAAATAGGTAAAACAAAGTAGGCTATCTAGGCTTAGAAATGAAAAAAAAACAGGGTGGGGTTGGGAGAGATGGGGAAGAATTATGAAATGGGTGACACTAATCACAATGCATTATATAAACTTATTCTGAATTGAAACTCTTTTGTCTAACTATGTAAAGGCTAATTCAAAGAAAAAGTAATGTACACATGAAGAATTTCAATACAACTTCTCATTTCTCTCTTAGAGATTATGCCCTGAGACTTTGATGTACTGCTTTTTCTGTCCTTTGGTTTTCCTTCTTTAGCTTTCTGGTTCAGATCTCCACTCTTCTACAATCTCCTGGTTGGGTTCTCCCCCGGCTAACTGAGCTTTCTTATCCTAACCACTGCACTTTGCTGGGGCATATCATCCTCTTTCCTGACGACTTTTATTCTCACCTCTGCCTGCCACAGGTTTTCATCTGAGTCTACTTCCTACCCATGCCTTCTTTACTTATACTATCATTTCCTTCCTGTCTTGATATCTGACTACTTCTCATTCAAATTTCTAGTTTTCCTTCTAACCGTGTAAACGTCTTTATTTTTAAAAATACAAACATATTCATTATAACTTCACAATGTTTTATGAGGAAAATACCTTTCCCTCTCAACTTCTGAATCTCTAAGCCATGCTTTCTAGGTTTCTATATTTTCTATCCTCCCTTTCCTTGTATTTGCTCATATTTTTCTTCCAAACTTCCTAATTGCCCCCTCCTCTCTAGTATTTCCTGTTTCTCTCTCACCTTTGTCCCTAAGAGTTCTACTTCTTTTTTTTTTTCGGCCAGTCCTGGGCCTTGGACTCAGGGCCTGAGCACTGTCCCTGGCTTCCTTTTGCTCAAGGCTAGCACTCTGCCACTTGAGCCACAGCGCCACTTCTGGCCTTTTTCTGTATATGTGGTGCTGGGGAATCGAACCCAGGGCCTCATGTATACGAGGCAAGCTCTCTTGCCACTAGGCCATATCCCCAGCCTCCCTAAGAGTTCTACTTCTAAAGATACTATGTGAGCAGGGTGCTGGTGGCTCATACTTGTAATCCTAGCTACTCAGGAGGTTGAAATCTGAAGATCACGGTTCAAAGCCATCCCAGGCAAGAAAGTCTGTGAGACTCTATCTCCAATGAAAACCACTCAAAAAAAGCTGGAAGTGGCACTGTACCTCAAGCAATAGAGTGCTAGCCTTGAGCACAAAGACTCCTCCAGGGACAGTGCCCTGGCCCTGAGTTCAAATCCTAGGATTGGAAAAAAAATACCATAGAGTCCTGCTCTTTTTTTTTCTAATATTAATTAGCTCACTAAAAGACCTGTTCAAAAGTTCTTATTTCTGCCTCTTATTTTATAATTAGTCTCTTTCCACTCTTTTTTTCTATTAACTTTTATTTTATGAATTTTGCCCTTTCATGTCTCTACATCTTTATTTATTTTTAAAGCTTTATTCTTAAATCATTACCTATATTATGCATCCCCTGTGTTTTTATACAACCAAGTTAGTGCCTCTTAATAAAAATACAACACTAACCTAAGAACAACAATCAAAAAAAAATTTCAGTTTTGGAAACACTGAGACAATTTTCAACTTATATTCACTCATTTTTTTAAACTTTCATTCATGAGAGAATGTAGGGTGTGTGTGTGAAAGAGGGACCAAAGGCAGAAAAAAGAAAGGAAGCTTACTATGTGGCTGGCCTGGAATTCACAATCCTCCTGTCTCAGTTTCCAGAGTTCTGGTGTTAAAATAATGTCCTATTACATCCAGTTATATATGTTTTATAATGTGTGTTATGTATGTGTATAAGTGTGTAAGGATCTAGTACCCCTAATGATGGCATGGAAAGCATTGACTATGAAACTAGAAACTGTAGAGGTGAATTCTGGTGTTTTCCATATTAAGCAAGTACTAATAGACTAATTTTCCAATAGTCATCCAATACTTCTGAGCCTCAGCCTTCAATTACATTAAATATTTTCTCTGCCTACCTTCTATAATTGTCGGGAGTATCAAATGTGGTAGTTTTTTTCATTGAAACGTGGCAACACTAAACATGCTATAACCATTCATTGAAAAATTTAAAGATAGTAAGAAATTATTACCTCATCTACAAAATATTAAAAAATAGTCACCTCCCTATAAAAGAAAAATTTGTCCTTTCCATTTGAAGGATCCCAGCTGGCACAAAACATACCAATGATAGTAAAGAAACAAGTTGTGAAACAACATCCTTCCTCCATTTGGAGTCAGAAGGCTGAGTTTCAAATTTTGATTCTACCACTTCTGCCTCAATTTCTCCTCAATGAAAAAAGACTAAGCATGAGGACAATTGAATTCTTTGGTGTCTTCTGAGTTTTATATTGAAGGACAGTATTTGCTAAACCAAACATAAGCTTCAGATTATAACATGATTTACAAGCAGGAAAGGATGGAATGGGAGTTAGCTTAGCAGTATGCTTGCCCAACATGAATGAGGCCTTGGGTTCAGTCCTTAGCACTGAAAATTAAATTAAAAAGAACCAAAATCAAACAATAAAATAGGAAAGTACATGCAGGGAAGTGTTCGTTAGTATTATTTCAATTAAACCATGAGAAAATTGGGATTGGGGAATTATTTTACAAACAAAAATCTACAGGTAATCTTTGTTTCTGTTTTTTATATTTTTTAGTTTTTGGTGAACTAGGGCTTAAGGGCTTCATACGTGCTAGGCAAGTACTTTACTTATTTGAGCCACATCTCTACCTCTTTTTCCTCTTAGGTGTATATTGTGATTTTTCCCTGGTGCTGGCTTTAAAACTTCCATGATTTGACTTATTCCTCAAGTCTAGCTGGGCCCATACACTTGTTTGCACACCCCAGCTTGCTCGTTCAGATGGGGTCTGGATAACTCTTTGCCCATACTGCCCTCCTGATCTCTACCCCTTGGATAGCTGGGATTGTGCTGCACATAGCCTGGCACAATAAGAATTCTTTCGGGAAAAAAAATACTGATTTGGGCTGTATAATAATTTGATCAAAATAGATTTAAGCTACACTTACCTATGCTAATGTTTGGATGAATAGAAAAAAATTAAATAATTGGCAAGCTAAAGAGATGGAGTATGTATTCCTCTATTCCATAAACCATTTCAAGATGGCATAAATTAATATCCAATGTTGTTTTTTTCTCTTCCTCTCTTCTTAGTTTAAGAAAAAATCCCAATAACCAAAACCTTTTCCCTAAACAGGTAGGGATATTTTCAAGTCAGAGTTATTTGCCAAAAGGTCTGTATATTTTAGGTTTTATTTTTTCTTTCCCAGAGAGAAGGTCCTGACTCAAATTCCTGTTTTAGCCTCTCAAATGCTGAGATTGCAGGCATGAATCACCATCCACAACTTCAATTTGTTTTATACCTCCTGTTACCTATCTCCTTTACCTTATATGATAAGGGCCTTTCTAGATAAATTCAGAAATCTGGTTGTGAAGTCTGAGGCATCTTACCTGAATTCACAAAATTTTTGTTCACAAGCTTTTATATGTGGCTGAAAAAAACAATCTTACAACATATTTAATTTTGAAAAGATTCCTTTGTTATGATTATATCTCTTCACAAGATATCACAAAAATGTAGATTTTTATCATTTTATGTCCACATTAAAAATAGGTAAACAAGCGCTGAGGGAAAAAATGTCATGTAAAATACGAAATGTGATTTTTTTTCTAAAAAGGAAGGCTTGACATGTTTTCCAGAATCGCATTTTATAAAGTAAAAGGAAAGCCATTCAAGTGGAACTTGGCAAATAATGTTAACCACTGCTTATATGCGTGTATAGTCTTCCAAAAACTAGAGCTACCTTGATCATGGTTTTGATTACAAATCCTGAAAACTATTATGGAAATGATCTTTAATATAATAATATATTTTACTGAATGTCTCAGCTTTTTCATTGTAACAACTGAAACAGAGACAATTCTTTGCAGGTTGAAATGTGTAATTATCATGTATCTAAAAGGGAGGGTGTAATTTTCACATCTGATTACAAGGGAAGAGTGTAAGCATAGTTGCCTGGGTAAACTTACACTTGTTTACAAAGAGCACTACCTTTGATACTGAAAACTCAAAACATGCAAAACACTGGACAAAAATGAGAGGAACATGTACGAAACTAAACAAACCCTTCATATTTTTCTTGGATTCACTACAGGAAAAAAGTCATCTTTTCTGAACTGTGTATTGATCAGCTTACTTCTGACAATTTTAAGACTCAAATGTTATATTCTGTAAGCTTGCAGCTGATGACATTACTAAATAGGAAGCTCACATGCTTCAGTTAATTTAAAAGGAAAAGTCTAGATCTGTTTTAGCTTTCAAAATCTACATGGTCAGTTGAAACCAGAGATGATTGCCATCTCAACAGAACACATTTTTCCTAAATACATGCAAGATGTATATTGCTGATTTTTTTTTAATCCCCCTGCTATTTTTTTAAACTTCTGATTTACCTTTGATAAGATCAACTTCTGCTCATGTGAACTTGTGTTTTGGACATGTAGGAAATGATGATATCAAGGAAAGCCAATATGGTTATGGTAGCTATCAGTCAGCAAGAAGATAAAAGACAGATATAAGAGCACAGAACAGGTAGAATGAAGAAACGGCCCTTAACAGCTAATGCATATCTGGAACAATTTTGTATGATTTGTAATTAGAACTGCTATGTCATTGTGGTTGACTTTAGACTGACAGAATATTAAGTATTCTGATTCTATTGTCTTTAAGAAACCAGGCAGTAAGTGGAAATAAAGAAAAACAGGAAAGGTTAAGCAGTATTTTAGGAGTAGGAAACTCAATCTTATGCACTAGGTGAAATCATCTATTTAGTTTTACAATTACCAGTGACTTTGTTATATAGCTATTAAATGATACAGGTCTTCACTTTAGAGATTATAATATTTATTTATTTATTTAGAAATTTTGAAAACTCAGACTCCACACCCAGAACTTTGCAAAGCAATGCAAATGAACCAAATGATTAAGATAAAGACTAATTACAATGAAATAAAAAGTGAGTTCAGGGGAAAGAACTAGAGTCTGCATTCCTTTATTGCCTAAAGTATTTCAGCAAATAGTCAAAGCTGAACTTTTTAAGAGATCTCAGGGGGCTGAGAATATGGCCTAGTGGCAAGAGTGCTTGCCTTGTATACCTGAAGCCCTGGCTTCGATTCCTCAGTACCACATATATAGAAAAGGGTCAGAAGTGGCGCTGTGGCTCAAGTGACAGGGTGCTAGGTTTGAGCAAAAAGAAGCTAGGGACAGTGCTCAGGCTCTGAGTCCAAGCCCTAGGATGGCAAAAAATAAAATAAAATTTAAAAAGGATCTCAGCTTTTTTACAAAAATAGGATTTCACTGTGAGCCTTATATTCTGCTTTCCATTCAATTAAAAAGCAAAACACCTGAGACAAATGTCCTTCCTCTGTATCCATGAGTCTGTGTGTGCTAAGCCTGAACCTATGCCACAGGTACACTGAAAGGATAATCAGGTCTGGGAAGGTGGCTGTTGACTGGTAGCTCAGAGGCTCTTCCAGATGCACATATCTGTGTCCACAGCATAGCAATCAATGTTTTATGCCCTGCACATTTTTCTCTGTGTTGTTAGAGTACATTTGCTTATATTTTGCACAATTTTAATTTAACCATATTGATCAAACTGAACACTCAATAAGACCCTAGGCACCATGGGCTTATTAAAATTAGTCAACATGAAGCAAGCAAGCTAAGGAAGTAAATGGAAACTGTTGGGAAATTTAAATACAGTGGAACCCACTTAAATAAATACCTGTTAATGAAATAAATCTATTAATGAATTTATTTTCTCAAAAACCAAATCAAAACACCTAAGAGTAATACTCAAGGGGATCTTTAAGTGAACACTACTTAAATGAATAAGCATTTGAACTGAACATGTTTCTCTTGAAATGCAAATAGTATTTCATGTACTCTAAGGTTAATTAAAGCAAGAAAATCCATGTTCACTTTTTGGGGGATGTATTGTCATTCTTTGGAAATAAGTAGGGAAAAATGCTTAAATAACACTTTGGATACCATAAATAGTATTTTTCTGAAGGGTAATTGCTGTGTATGTTTGTTGTAAGTGTGAGAAAGCGAATGAGAGGTAGAAAGGAGGAAGGGAGAAAAAGAGATAGAGACAAAGACAGAGAGGACTTTGAGTGCATGGGGGAAATTTTTGATTTTTTTCTTCTTGCCAGTACTGGGGCTTGGACTCAGAGCCTGAGCACTTCCCCTGGCTTCTTTTTTGCTCAAGGCTAGCCCTCTGCCACTTGAGCCACAGCGCCACCTCTGGCCTTTTCTATATATGTGGTGCTGGGGAATCGAACCCAGGGCTTCATGTATACAAGGCAAGCACTCTTGCCACTAGGCCATATTCCCAGCCCATTAGCTCTTTTCTCTAAGAAAAAAACACTCCTGTCATGAATCAGGCAACTAGTGGGAGACTGCTGGCCAGGCTTCACCCCACTAAAATTCTAATCTATACTTTGTCTTTTAGAATTAAGGAGAAAATGCGTATCAGCAGAATCTCCTCTCTACTTTATTTCATTTATAAATTACGAGAATGATGCTATTATATATTATTAATTTCTGCTGTTCTCCAACTCTGCTACAGCAGTGAGCTGCGGATGTTGGAATGGTGTAATTATGTTCTAGTAGGGTAGCCATCCGTTTCCTTTCAAAAATTTACAGGATTCTTAATCACACTGCTCATTTGGGTGCACAGCAGCGAGGATGGCGAAACACAAACAGGGCACGTTCGTTTACATAGGAACACCTGCTTAGCATGATAGCAGATGTCAGTCAGTAAGCAGAACACAAAAGGAAAAAAATATATATCAACAACAGCAAACTCACACCATTTTGATTTGGTGCAAGGAAATCACTGCACAGGGGACAGCAACAGTGGAATTCCTTCTCAAACACAAATGAGGCTCTGAAACTCCCAAGTTCTTTTTATGGTCATCATGTTGTCAGAAATAAAGGATATTTTTTTCCTCTTGGTCCATTCTAACACTAACTCTGACTCTATTATTAGAAAGAATTACTAAAATGTCTCTGCCTCAGTTTCCTGGCTTGGGAGCAGGCAATGGCTTGGATATAGTCTAAATAAAAACTTAGTGTCCCAAAGTTGATTAATATTAGAAGCAATATAATGATAACTTGATTCTCTGCGGACTAGTTCAAGTCCTGCCTCAGTCATGTTGATTGTACAACAAACACGTTGCTAAGTCAGTTTTCTGGCTTGTAATTTCTGCTTAGAAACCAAATGAGAAAATACACACACAAAGAATACACACACACTGAGAATGTACATAGGGATTGTAATATTACTATTACTACCATTGTCATCATTTTAATCCTCATGGAACCCTGTTTCTCAGTACGTTATTTGTTAAAAGTCTGGGGTGATTGTAAACTGACATCTCTCATAGAGTTCAACATAAAATATGATATTTCTGATGCATGCCTTCAAAGGGCTATTTTAATGATACCTATCACTGTTATTTTGTACTGAGAAAGCCTGTCATTGTTTCCACTACGTTTTCTGAGATTTACATCTGAACTATAAAACAGTTATCTGGGATGTACCCTCCCTGAAAAAGAGCCTCAATGGAAGTGAAGTACTTTCCATAACTTTGACATAATGAAACAAGGCTATGGAAAAGAAATAAATTAGAAGTTATTCATCTTTTTACCAACCGCACCTTTAGAACTTGCACATGTACCAATTTCTGAAAGGACTTCTTGGACTACTCTGGCATATTTCCCTTCTCCTGGCCTCCCCAAAATGGATAAAATTCAAAATGGAAAGCAGCTATTATACATGGGCAGTGACTAATTTTCCTAAGGAGTTTTAGTATTCGGAATGTGTCTGCTTGTGCAGGCCTGTGCGATAAAGGCTCCCTGAGTATGCGTTGACTTGATACCCAATAATGGCTGCTAAGGAGCCGTTATGCAGTGCCGTGTCAATGATCCGTGCATTGAGGACTCCCTGAATACGCATTGACACGATAGACCGGAACGGCTCAGAAGAAGCTGTTATGGTCTATCATGCCAATGATGTGCGGATATTGGCAGGGCCTCTAGCCCTTCCGTGAAAATTATGGAGTCTCTGAAGGAATTAGGGTGGTTGCCATGTGGGTGCTATCAGCAAACAAACCTAACAAGTGCCCCACTTTCTCTTCTTGATTTACTTCAAAAAAAGTCAGCTCAGAAAAGTTGTCCATTAACTTTGGTACTCTTGTGTTACATCAGCAAACCACAAGTATGAGCTAGAAGTATCCTTACCATTTAGGCCATCACTTTTTGGAGAAAGACACATACACTGGTAACATTTTTTTTAAGTTTTCGTAAATTTTAAATTATAAATATCTTTTACCATGAACTTCCTATGGTACATGCTTATGGTCCTGGGGAGATTTTTGTTGCTGTGTTTGGAATTTTCTAATACTGAAACATTTAACTCATGTAAGGAAAAAAAATGCCTTAATTCTATGTCCTCAGCAGTTGAATAGGTACTCAGAATTCAGCATATAGGAAATGGTTCAAAAAACCTTGGGAAGAGAAGTACAGGTTCAAGAATAAAGTTTGGATTCACACATGCTTTACCAACTTGAGGCAGTAATTAATTCACTTATGGTATTTACATGCCCCTCTTCAGATACTTATGGAGAACATGGGAATTTTAAATTCACAATTCAAAGCAAAATTTAAAATGATCTTCATTAGAATTTGAAGCTACACTCTTAAACTTCTTTATATACTACCAAGAGGGAGCCTCATTATGTAGTACTATATTTGGATTACCTTCTTTACATTTTGTAGCTGTAGATTTTGAATGTATTTCTGGTATGTTCAAGCAGAGTCAAACAAAGTATTTTAATCAACTCTATTAACTATCCATTCCACAGTTGTATGGCAAATGTATAAGAGCCCTCAGTGTTTCTTCTTTTCTGATCTCGCCAATGGATCGTTTGAGGAAGGGAGATCTGAGATATCCAAAGAGGACTGTGGCAAAGGCTTCAAAAATACCAAAGTGCCTTCTCACTAAACAGGATGATGGGAACAAAGAAACAGTCAGATTAGGCAAAAAATAGCATGATTGTGATTTTAAGTACGGAAGGTACTTCTCCAGGCTCATTTCCTTCAGTAGAAAATAGTCTAACTTTCACAACAAAATTTGGAGCTAGAGTAAGATATCTACCCTTATAGGTACTAAATGTTGATTGAAAATGACAAACAGAAGAGAAGCAAAGGGGACTCACTATATGCCATGCAGAAGTGGGTTCTTAAGAACCGAGTGGAAAAATGGAAACCCACTGTCCTTGCACCCATACGATCAATATTTACCTTATACCATATATCTTTGCAATGACTTTGGAATGGATTATTATTATAAACAGAGCCAGGTAGAGCAACCTGCTACAGGTTACCTGGCTGGTATGAAATACAGGTTACATGGATGGTATGAAATTAAAAAACACATTTGAGCCAAGAGACCCAAAGTACACACTTGAGTACTCATATTGTTGGCCTCCCTGCCTAACATGTTTCAGTGGTGTCACAGGTAGAAAATCAATTGACTTAAATATAAAGAAATGGAGGTGTGGCTCAAGTGGTAATATCTTCAAGTATGAGTCCCAAGTTCAAGCTCCAAGACTACCAAATATATACAGATTATAAAAAACAAACAAACAATATGGTGGTTAAGAGTCTAACATAAAATTAGTGAAAGCTTTTTCTTGCTATCATAACATGGTAAATCTTTAATATACCTGCTGTACTAGGCATTTAACAAGGTAATCTTTGTGTACCATGTGCTTAGTTACTAACTGGCGAGAAGGGATGGGAAAGTTTGTCCTCAATGCATTTTATACTTGTGGGAAGACAGTAATCAAAAGACAGATATCCAAGGTACTCTGATAAAAGTTAGCACAGAATATATTGCCTAGAGAATATTTTGGAGGTAGTGCTTCTAAAAGAAAAATATTATATAATCATGTATGCTGTATGAAATATGTATGTATGCTTCCTTGAAATATGTAGGTAAAAGAGCACTGTTGTGTGCTCTCTCTCTCTCTCTCTCTCTCTCTCTCTCTCTTTCAATACATGGCAAAAAATCTAAAAAAATGAATAAATACCTAAGGCTAAGATGATTACTTTGTCTTTTCAAAATGTTTCAGCAGGACCCAGAAACGGAAATGCTTTCATTGTAAGATTTGTGGCAGCTTGGTCAGTCACACCTTGAAATACTCATTATCAGAATTCATTGAGCATCGTCTAAGCTCCAGATACTGTTCTTAAAGTTTTGTTCAAGGCTAGGCACTCGTGGCGCATGCCTCGTGCCTGTAATCCTACCTACTCAGGAGGCTGAGATGTGAGAATTGCAGTTTAAAACCAACCCTGGCAGGGAAGTCCCTGAGTCTCTTATCTCCAACTAATCAGCAAAAAAGCTGGAAGCATAGCCATGGCCCAGGTGACAAAGCACTAGCATTGAGTGAAAAAGCTCAGGAACAGAGCCCATGCGCTGAGTTCAAGCCCCAAGACCAACACACACAAGGTTTTGTTCAGTCCTTCTAGTAATCCTGTAAATGAGTATTGGCCTCCATTGTATACATAAGAATTGAAGTCCAAAGAGATTAAAAGGCATACTCATGGTCACTTGGAATGTCAGTGACAGAATCAGAAGAATGTGGATATAGACTTGCGTCTCTATTCTGCATTCTTTTCATTGTATTGAATGCCTCACTTATTGGAGGAGAAAAAATGGGCTTCATTTATTGTAAGTGAATATTATTAAGACAGGACTTAGAGGGGCAGAGATGAGTACACAAAATAGAGATGGAGGGATGCAAGTGTGAAAACAGGCAGGGCCTCACCTAGAAATGGACCAGTTAACAGCTTCTACATTCCATCTTTAGTTGTGCAATATTTTAGGGACCTCAAAAGCTAACTTGAAATCCCATTTATATGTCTTATGGTTGTTGTCCAAATCCTATTTTCTAAGGACTTAATTTTAACAAGCTTTGGTCTTTTTGAACTGTCAAAAACTCTAATAAAACAGGAATGCTTCAAACGCACACAAAGTAAATTCTGTGGGATACCCAAATCTTAGCTCTCGAATTGTGTATCATATATGTGAAGACACTCTAGACTGTTGCAAAACACAATGCAAATATGAACTTCAACGAATCCTTGACTGTGAAACCTACTTGAAAGTCACCATTCTGCTTATTATATATTGTTATTAATAGACATTAATTGTAATTAAAAGACGAATATTTGAACCATATGATTTGACTGAAAACTGACAAAATGCTAGCTAGATTGCTGTCCTTTTTCAACAATGCAAATTAACTTCTAAAAGAGCAGCGACCTCTAAATTCATTCCCTTAAATTCTATCACTTTGAAAAAAAAAGGTAGATGAGGGAGGAATAGAACTGCGTTTTTAAAGGGCTACTGTTCCTTTAATGTCCAGCTGGTTCTGAGGTGTAATAAAATTGACATATTGATTCCTTTGAATTTACAAATGTCTGTTCATAAACTCCATCTCCAAAGCCTAGGCATCTTTAGAGCACTGTCATTTTTTTTCTCCAAATGGATCAATTATGTGCCCACGTAATCCTGTTACCTGTGAAATCCATGCATACTTCTCCCATTTGCTGCAGTCCCAGGCAGACAAACTTGCATTATGTACGCATAAACAAGCAGTGCATTTTCCTGATATTAGAGATTGTTTTAAAAGTGAAGGACAATCTCTAGGGTCTTTTGCTAGAAAGAGAGACAGGTAGGAGAGAGAGAGAAACAGAGACAGAGACAGAGACACAGAGACAGAGAGAAAGAGAAAGAAGAAACTGAGCCTGTTTTTTTCAAATAACTTCAGTGCATACATACATGGACACAATCACATCCATATATATGTATATGCATGTGTGTTTTTATGTTTATCATTCCTAATAATTCATCAAAATCTCACAAGTCTTCTATTTAGTCCTTTAATTGCTTTAAAAAAGTTAATTCTCCAATTCAGTTAAATTACTCTATGCAGGCTTTTCACGGTTTCTTCTACTACTGTCTTCTCTCCTTTGTTGACAATTAGTTATTTAAGAACAAGTCATTGCAAGATATCTTGACACAATTAAGAAATGGAAACCCAAAGTAAATTGGGTTGTAAACTTTGCAGCCATCTTAAAAAAAATAAGTAAATGCTCAGTATTTCACTAACACATTGGCTTCCAGATTTCCACAGAGCCCTTTATCAAAAGAATCGTAGAAAAACACAGATTCTGCTTCTATGACATTAAGAGGGAAATGCCTGAATGAATGATGGAGGCCTTTCCTATACCTGAAATCTATTAATCTATTAATCTAGGCACATTTGCATGTTCATGTGTGGACACACCCACCCACAGGAAATGTATAAAGAAGGGTGATAAGTGAATATGCACGCAGAAATAACCAACAAGCCAACATGCTTTTGTCTATGGGTGAACTCTCTGTGTGAGCAAAGTCCTGTGCATGTTCTGCCCAGAGATATGAATTTTTGCTTCATTCTTTCAGCCTGTGCTGTATCTGATTTTTCTCACTTCACTGGGCACCCAGCAGTCCAGTTACACTGCACTTGTAACTCTACAATTTGTCTTTAAAGAGATTTCCTAAATCACAAAACATCTTGTCTTCCATCCAATGTGCTTCCTCTATGCAGAAAAGATGGGTCTGCAAAATTGGGCTGTGCTTGGAGCCCTGTAGCCTGGCCCAGTGCTGCCATTGTGCAGAAGTGGTTTTTAAAGATAAATGGCTGCATGTTAACTAGATTTGACATGCTGTACAAAGGCAGGCACCTTTGGTCCCATGACACAGCCAAACAGAAAACACAACAAGCAAGCCTGGCAAAGATGTCCAACATGAATAAAAGCACAACAATTTGTCACATAGTTGTTACAAAATGTTAGCAGCTTTAGGGCTTGTCATGGGATGGCAGAGATAAGGCAGTGTGGAGAATTCCTAAGTTTGAGGATTGGCAAGTCTTAGGCAATGGAAGAGTTAATTCAAAAAAGGGGAAAAAGAGTCATTGCAAAGGGATTATTTTCATTTGCTTCCTCATAAGGCCTTCATGTCAAGCATTCAATCAGCAAGGCCAGTGTTCCTGGGTTTACTAAACTCTACTGTTTTGAATGGCTGTCTGTTAGTCATCTTTTTCCAAACTCTCAAAGATGTAACATACTTTAGGATCAGTTTCTCAGGGAACAACATTCACTTCTCCTTTTCTTTTCCAAACTGACATAGTGATTTATAAAAAAAAAAATTTTGAAAATTAAAAAAAAATCATCACACTCCACTTAGTCTCATATTTATCCTAAAATAAGGGAACCTAATTGCCTTACTATAACTCTTCCAATTGCTGGGTTGTCTTTTTCAAATGTCCTTCCAGTCATTGGTACCAGTGCCTGTAATTCTGGAAATTCTATGATTGCTGTAACATTTAACCATAGACTTTCTTCCTGACTCAAGGCACCTGCCCTCTCTAAGGTCTTAATTTCCTCATCTATATAAAGTATATTAAAATAACAGTACCTATTTGGAAGAATTACTATCAAATGACATAGACAATTCTTAGAACAGGTCCAAAACATTCAATAAATGTTCAATAATACTCTCTTTTCTATAGTTGTCCAAGATAAGTCACTGATACAGGAATATGATTACATCATTGTTCTTTAAGAAATGTTTCATAAGGCACCAGTGCCTTTAGCCTATAATTCTAGCTACTCAGGAGGCTGAGATCTGAAGATTACAGTTGGAAGCCAGAATGAGCAGGAAAGTTCAGGAAACTCTTAACTCCAGTTAAGCATCAATGACAAAACAAACAACAACAACAACAACAACAAGGGGCTGGGGATATGGCCTAGTGGCAAGAGTGCTTGCCTCGTATACATGAGGCCCTTGGTTCAATTCCCCAGCACCACATATACAGAAAATGGCCAGAAGTGGCGCTGTGGCCTAGGACTGGCCCCCCCCCCCCCAAAAAAAAAAGTTTATGAATACCAAAATTGAGAGACACAGGGTAAAAAAAGACAAACAACTACAAAACCAATACTTGCAAAACTGTTTGGTGTAAGTGAACTGAACACCTCATGGGGGGGAAGGGAAAGGGGGAGGAGGGGGGGTATGAGGGACAAGGTAACAAACAGTACAAGAAATGTATCCAATGCCTAACGTATGAAACTGTAACCTCTCTGTACATCAGTTTGATAATAAACATTTGAAAAAAAACAACAACAACAAAAGAAAAACAAAGCTGGAAGTGGGGCTGTGGCTCAAGTGGTAGATCACTAACCTTGAGAAAAATGGTGCATGGACAGTTCTAGGACTGGCAAAAAAATGAAAGAAAAAATGGTTTAAAATCTCATCATTACCTATTTACTGAATAAAAGTCAGAACTATAGGCTAGGAAATTGTTACGTTCCTCTGCACCTTTGCAAACGTCAACTCATCTTACATGTGCTGTGTTTTCTACACATCTTACATAGCTGACAATTCCTGAGCTGTGCACCTTGCTCTCCAAAGTTTGTGCATGCAGTCTTCTAATAGTTTTCCTCCACTCCACACATGTATGACAACAGTCCCTGCAAAAACCATCACTCCCGGGCTGGGGATATAGCCTAGTGGCAAGAGTGCCTGCCTCGGATACACGGGGCCCTGGGTTCGATTCCCCAGCACCACATATACAGAAAACGGCCAGAAGCGGTGCTGTGGCTCAAGTGGCAGAGTGCTAGCCTTGAGCGGGAAGAAGCCAGGGACAGTGCTCAGGCCCTGAGTCCAAGGCCCAGGACTGGCCAAAAAAAAAAAAAAAAAAAACCATCACTCCCCATGCTACTTGCCATTCTCTGCTCTCTAGACACTGGATATGTAGTCCTATGTAGCATTCATCACCCTGTCATCATTACTTAAGTCGGCCTCTTCCCCACAACACAGCATCTGCTTTTCAATCTACAGCCTCAAGTACAGTGTCTGCACAGAGTAGGTGTGCAATGAATGTAGAAGGAATGGACTCTATAAGTTACTGCTGAAAGACCAGTGGCAAAGAAGGACATAGCAACATACTTTTCAGAAATGTTAAGTGAGAAAAAGCTCCTTCTCCCAATGTGAAGCCTGGATAACCCTCAAAAATAAAGGTGAAAGAAATTCTGAGTAGAAAGAGATACTATGCCTTTTTCTTCCATGAATCTAACATCAGCTTCAAAGTTGTGCTGCTTCTAAGAAGATGAGAATGAATTTTTTAAAAATGGAAAACTTGAAAACAAACAAGATTAAGAAAAAAACAAAAAGACAACTTACTGACCAGTCTAATAGAGGTACAGACCATGATTCCAGGCCTTTTCCTAAGGGGATGGAAAAGAGACAACAGAAAGAGCTTTTCCATAAGATTCTGTTATACATGGCCTACATATGACACAGGCAGAATATCCCCAGTAACTCCACATTGCCTTGTTTGCTTGTAAGGCACTACGAAACCAAATGTAGAGAGGGAAAGAAATTTCTACTACAATTTATTCACGGGTGAGGGAGACCCTGGAGCTCTGTTGACATCTGTGATTCTCTAACCTCCGTGACCCCTTGTAAAGTCAGAACCAGAGCAGCCTGGATTTCGTCATAGTACCTCCCCGCATCGTACCACTCCCCTGCAATCTGTGCTCAGCACCATGTGGCTGTAGCTCTTATGTTCTCAGGTCCTGAAAGGATCCTGGAAGTTGTTTTTTGGTGAGCTTTTCCTACTCCCCTCACTGGAGATGAACTGACTGCTGGAATAGGAAATCATCACCACAGCTGGTAGGAGGCAAGAGCTGGTTAAAGGAGAGGAATCATGGAGTTAACTGGTGACCTTTCCATTTCTTCCATTTATAGATCTCATTTTATTTCTACTTGTAATATTAAATTGGAAACAGATTTAAATACAGGAGAAATGATGGCATGTCACTTGGAACTGAGTCGTCACCTTTAAACTGCACATCTCATTTGTATCCTAACAGTGAAGAGGAAAGGCCTTAGGGGAAGGCCTGATATGAGGCCTGAAATGATAACATACTCTCACGATATAGACTATTCCTTATTTTTTATGTCTCTCCTCAAAATGTCAGAGTTGCCTAATGAATGTCTTCAGAGTGAAATCAATGCTTTCCACCTCAAACAGCAAAGAACTATGCAGAATACATAAGGGATTCTGAGGGTCTAAATATCTAAACTGATGGTCTGTCACACCTATCTAAATCTATTTTGCAGAATGTAAAGACAGAGAGGATCCTCAGTCTCTTAACTACAATAGTGTCTAGCTAGATACTTAAGCCCTACAGTCTCAGTTCATTATTCAAATATTTTAAATTCATATTGTTCAGAGGGTCAGAAGAAGTCTATGGTAGTTATTTTTTTTGCATTCTAAGAATTTTAAGGACTAAATACTTTTCATTGTAATAGGGAAACAGAATAAACAGAAATAATTTTAAACAGTGTCTGAACTATAAAGATACTGATGTGCTGATAGAATGATTGAAATTTATTAAGTTGATGTCATGATTTATTTAGAAAGTAAAATCTTTGTGTAAATGAAAGATGATATTAATAAGCAAAGTTCATATCTGAAGAAACTGTTTCTAATTATAACTATTAACCAATTCTACAGGTATACAGCTGGAATAACAAAGATGAAATTCTAAGAAAAATACAAGCCTTATTGTAATTTTAAGTTTTTTCTTTAAAATTTAAAAATGAAGTTACAAGTGTTTACTGAATTGGTTCATGTTCTTTCTGTCTGCACTACTTGCACTTTAAAAAGATTTTCCTCCAGGACTGTATTTTATTGACGAGTGTCTTGTAGCAAACCAAATCCACACTGAGTCAGAACTTCAGGTGTACAATTTTAACTCATGTAAGAATCTCAGGATTGCAAATTGTGCCCTTACATTTCTTAATCTTGGTCTAAACTATGTGCAGTATAGAAAGTAAAAACTGATGGATTGTGCCATCTATGGCAGCATTTGTTCAGCGTTTGGTACAAATGGGAGAAAAAAGATACAGAATGCATGGATTGATTTTCAAATTACCTCAATATTTTGAAAACATTTTCACCTGCATGCTGAGAATGCTAAGAATGGCAAGGAAGGCAATTGTGCATTTGCACAGCCTCCGCTGCATTCATTTATAAATTACCTCATCACTGACTGAAATTAACACTGATTCTTACAGGCAATTTCTCAATTTCCAATGCTAATTACATTTTTTTTACTTTTAAATTCTGTACCACCTGTTTTGGGCAAGACATCTTAGGCAGCGCGACCGCATTTAATCACAATTTTAATTAACCGCCCTGTAGATGTGAAAAAGAAGCAATTATAATGTAGATGAATGATGATTTTTCTGCATTAAATTGTTTTGTTTCCCTGGTATGTTGATTGTAACACAGCACACAAATACAGTAACTGTACAATTTTTTTCTATTGTAATTTAGTAATTGTTTTTGGAAAACCAGTTTGGGAATGAGTGACTTCATCTGTTTACAAATTGATTGATACTGTTCACTCACTGATTGCTGTGGCGTATATTTTGGTATTGCACAGCCTAGCATAAAATATAATTAGAGATGCACAGGCTTTGCAGCACCATTTTGGAATCTGAAAATCAACTGTAACTGAAGTATGTTTTCCTTGAGCATACTAGTATCAGTTGGGGCTGATGAAATGATAATCAAAACAATGGGCTTTCCAATTCCACCACTAGTAGAAACCCTTGGTTTCAATCTGATAGTCTAATATGGTAAGTTTATGAATTACTCTGTACTAGGCCTGGGAGCTGGGGGCTGGCAAGTCTGAAGCTTGCACAACTCACTCAGATCTGTATCATAAGAAGCAGACAAGTGAGGTAAAGAAACAATGATGAAAAATAAGGAGTTGCTGCTTTGGAAATGGAAGGATTGTTCATGACACCCAGGCACAATGCGCTGATGTGCTGTAGCACTAGCCTATCTCATCTCTACACTATGATACAATAAGATCGCATTCATGCTCCTGGCTTGCAGATACAGATCATTAAAGCTGTACCTCATTGCAGATAAATTCAAAGATCTTATTTATGTGAAGCAGAGCTTGTTCCTCACTCAGCTAGGAATGGGATGGGGAGTAGGGGGACAACCATGGATACTTGTTTATGAAGCCCTATGCTAACTGATAGCTACACAATCTCCACTTACTATTCTCCCATGAGTTAGAGCCCTCCAGGAATGCCCTAGACTAACATTATATCCACTCCCAATCTCAGGGGAATTTTCAATTAATGCACTTCATTGGTGTCACAGGGCTGGCGTTTTCCTTCAGTCACCCAATGCATAGTTCTGAAATGTGCTCACTTGGATGAGTCCCAGGCTAGGCCATTTCTACCCGTCTGGAAAAAAGGGGGAAAGGCCATGTAAGCAATTGTGGCTCTTCAAAGAAAACTATTTACATGATCTCTTCATTTTCTGTTTTGCTTCCTTTTACACTTCATTCCTCAGAAGGCCCTAAACTGGAACAGTTCATTAAAAAGTGAGAAGTCACGTTGGTTCTAGCCATGCATTTGTTACAAAACATAGCTAGGATCATGGCTTCATTGAGAGCAACTTAAATCTAGGATAAAGACATAAGCTGGAAGAACAAAATACATGACTGAGATGGGATTGGGAGAGGAGGACTATTCGAATCAACTTCTTTTTGTCTATCTGTTTATAAATAGTTGCTAACAAAGTATTAATAGGAAGCATCAGAAACAATGCCAAAACTCACTTTGCATATTCAGTAAGAATCTGTCCTATCCATATATTAATAGTTGATTTTGCACCTTTGAGAATATAGTCTAGTTTTATTCATGCCTATAGTCCCAGAAATCTATGAAGCTTAGAGAGCAAGTAGCAGAGCATCTTGCTGTCTATGCCAACAGAAGGTGAATGTCTTGCTCATTTATACAAAAAATTACAGTAGAAGCATACTCTTGCCTAGGCATCCCTACTTGTGCCACCTTTTTTTACTAGAAGGATTATTTGGTGTTCATGAAGATTGAGGGGGAAAAAAAGAAGGGCAATTCATTCAGTGAGTAAAACTGTCATTGGTAAGACAGCAAGCACAGGGCAGGTGGAGATTGCATGTGTGATTTTTAATGCAGTCTCCCTGCTGCTTAGCAGAAGTACTTTCTCACAGCTTAATTTTCTCTTCTTTGCCACCTTCCTCACCTTCCTTACAACAACACTCAAGGAAGGTGCTGTTTTATGAATGAAAGTAAAATAATCCTAAATATCTCAAATTTTAGCCTCTTCAACATAATGAAAAGGGAGCATTCTAGTATAGGCTTGAACTTTTCCTTCTTTTTTTTTCTTTTCATAAAGTTGTTTCAGCAATAATGCTTATTTGGAAGTTTCTAAAAGTGGTAACATTTGTGCTCCTGCAGAGAGATATCATTCCACAACCTTTCTATGAGCCATTTGTCTTGGAGAGAAAATAAAGTACCTGATCCCCAGCCTGAGTCAGTCTTAGCTCCCAATATCTTCACACTCTGCCCCACTGAGCGTTCCTTCGTGCAGAGAGCTGCTTCCCATGGCTACCTCCTCAATATATACTTGCTAACTAATCTCTTAGCAAACACTTGAAGCAAACCTGAAGAGAGGAAAAAGAGGCAGAGGGGGAAACAAACAAACAACAACAAAAAAGAACACCCGGCAAAGATAAAGCTCAGGACACATTCAACAGGAGGCTGGAATCTAAATTTAGTACCAAACTTGAGATTTCTTTTGAAGGGCTGGTTATTGTCTGTGCAGCAGGATTTTTGCAACCACAGTTTAATTTTTAAATTTCAACCCTAATTCTTAAACTCCCTGGATTGTTTTTTTCTTGCCAGTGGAGATGTGTCTACCCTTATAGGTATTTGCAAATGGTTTCTTTTTAATTTGTCTTTTTTTAATGTCCATTCTATACTATGTACACACAAGGTAACTTTTCCTTAGGAATTAATGTGAGAACCTACTGTTGGAAATAAATAATGACTTTCAGCCAATGATCAAAGAAAAAATAAATCTCCCTTAATAAGAGTTTTTAAGACTAGAATCCCATCTTTAAATGGATAACAGCTAAGAGGCTACTGGCAATCTATTTATTTCCAAAGCTGTGTTTTAGTATAGGCTGCATAGAAGCCAGACAAGGAAAATGGACCCTAGAGTCTTTCAAAGTTAAAGCTTTTAAAACAAAGTTGGTGTATAGTATTTGGAAACATACTGTTTGGAACTTAAGTTTTAATATCTTGGAATAAACAGAGCATTAAATCAAGCAAAACTGTGACAAGGCCAATATGCACATGGGTGATGCCAGTGAGCTATCCTCAGCCCTTTGTTCACAGCTTAACAAAACTGTGCCGTCACACCACTTTAGTTCAACAGTGCCTGTCGAATGGGCATCAGCAGATCAGCCAATGCCTGTCATACACAGAGCTTGAAGACAGTTTGAAAGCAAGGGCTTATTCGACCCCCAAGTCTACTTGGAAAGTGAGGAGGATTTTAAATCATCTAGTAAGGACATCAGCCACCCCCCTTTCCCAAAGTTAGAAGAAATGGGCAGATTGACCAGAAAACAGTGTGTGTGTGTGTGTGTGTGTGTGTGTGCGCGCGCGTGCGTGTGCATACACTGGCGCATGCATGTTTAAAGACATAAAAAAGAGCAATGTACTTAGGCAAAAGTAGCTCTTTTCATATTTGTTTTTGTTGTGAAAAAACAATTGTAGAAAGTTTTGCAATCATAGAATTTTTCTTCAATTGACATTCTCAATACCAAATAAAAGTCAAATGTCATTACTATTTTAAGACTTTGCCATGGCTTTTGAACCTTAAACAACAGAATAAAAAGTTCTTATGACCAGGATAGGAGAGCATTATTTGAAAAAGAGACCTTGCAACCCATGTTCTTCAGAGGAGTATCTCTTCAGATGTAATTTTTGCTATGTGGCTGTTCTGGTTTAACAAAATGCATTAGCTTTTGAATTTACAGCCTCCTGAGCTCTGGTCTCTGTGAGCACTTAATCTGCTTCAGAAATGAAGCCTGTTTTTCTTGGTGGGGAGGGGGGGGGGCAGTGGGAACCTACCAAACCTGGTAAAGAGGATTGTTCACTTTCCTATGAGTTAACAATTAGTTGGGGGGGGGGCGGGGTGTGAAGGGGAGCCCAAACTGCCTTATTTTCCTTCTATAACTCTGATCATGAGATTTGGCTTTGGGGCTTTAATAAGTGCTGGGGAGCTGTCTTAGCATTTCCCTTTAATTAAGTGTACCCATTCCTCTTTAGGCATCCAATGAGAGTAAAGGAGAGCAAACCCCAGGAGCAGGACGGGGAGCCCTAGCAGTAAGAAGTAGCTGAAGTGTTCTGAATCTCCACCTTTCAAGATCCTTCAGGATCCAGATCTGGTGCTCCTGAGATCTGCCTGATCTGAGGAGCTGAGATTTTTACCCCCACACAACACCAAAGTTGAAAACCTCTCTAGATCTCACCTCCTCCCCACCCCCTATGTCTTTCACTCTGCTGCTGTCAGTTTGCTGCCTGTACTTTGGCTGTCTCTTTTCCAGTCTCTACCCTGTGAGTTTCTGGCCTGCCAATTTCAACTTGAAGCTTGACTGGGCTGATTTGATGCAAATACCTCCAGGGAAAACCCTGAAACTGATGAACAGTTATGTCAAGTCGATTTTGCACCATCGGGAAAAGGTAACCTCTGCGAGGAAAAAAAACAACAAGGTTAAAGAGACAAGGGCTTTTCACGTGTAATACCTCTGCTGCACATCTCGTTCACTGTTTACCATCCCTCAGAAATTGTAACTGTCAGAATTAGTCCTAATTGCAGATGCGAAAGCTGCCATTATAATAAAAACAGAGGCAGTGCAGGCATTAAATGTAGCAGCCTAATTTGTGAGACTACAGAAAAGGTAGAGTAAATGAATATTTCATTACTTTAATTACCAGGGACTACTCTTTTCTTGCTGTCTTATGATAAGTGTTGCTGTAACTAGCAACAGCAAACATCCACTAAAACATAAAGTGCAATAATCGTCCTGCTGTCAGGATCACCACTTTAAAATACGAGCAGGGGAAAAAATATAATGGTTTATCTATTTCTTAGAGATTGCAGAAATAGAAGATGGAAATTCATTTAATGTCAGAGGGAAAAGCGCACACACAAAGGCACCAGTAAACAGGTCTTAGTCAGAGAATAATGGCTCCAAGAGAGAGAAGACTAAAAGAATCAGTTGACTATACATCTGAAATGTTATCCCTGAAAGAATGCTGGGGAATGGAAAGTAGAAGGTAATAGTCTTGGAATTTTTTTTTAAGAAAAAATATTTGTTTTGTGTTGCCCAATGTAATTGCTTGAACATAAGAAAATAAAATTTCAGTGACTAGGGGAAAGACGAAGAAAGCAAGTGGTTTTCAAACGATTAAGTAAAGGTGGAAAAAGTTCAAATTGGCTAAAGTTTAGAAGCTCATCCAGTTCCATTAAAAAAGGGGAAGGGGGAGGGGAAAATGAGGGAGGAGGTAACAAATTGTACAAGAAATGTACCCACTGCCTTACGTATGAAACTGTAACCCCTCTGTACATCACTTTGACAATAAATAAGTACTTATTCAGGAAAAAAAAAAAGACTAGATAAAGCCTGCCAGGAAAAAAAAAAAGACTTTGCCTGCAGTTTCAGAGTACTGATTTGTAAGATTTGGGGAGTACCCCATCATTACTCACCACTGCCACTTTGAAAACCCCTGGGCAATTCTCTACAATGTCAATTTCAGGTAAGGGAAGAGGGGGGTGAAAGGTGGTGGGAAGGTGGGAGGTTGGCCTGAGAGTGGGTGTGGTTGAGAAGACTGGCTGCGGCCAGTCTCTACATTTATCACTTGGTCCCAGAAGAGGTGTTTGTTCAACACAGCAGTGTGACAGCACAAAAACACTGTGGCCAGAAGCCCTATCAAAGAACCTACTGACACGTTTCATTTGTGGTCTTGCTTTTATAGGGCCAGGCTACCTCATCCTTGATCTGTACAAGTATAAAGCTCTGCTAAGTGTTCAGTGTAGTTTCAAGCCCCTTCTCCCATCCTTTTTTTCTTTCTTAAAAATTTTTTTAAGTAGTGTACAAAGGAGTTGCCACTTAACATAGTCGTTTTTGAACACAATGCATCTTGATCAATTTACCTCACCACCTTTTTAAAGATACCATCTTCAGTCAGGATTCAAAACACAGCTTTTTAAAACTGTAACCATTTATAATCAAATGAGGATAAACTGTGTTAAGGTTGGTAATATTGAAGAGAAATGGAGGAAAACAGTTAAAAAAGCACAGAGCTCGTAATTTAGCCCAAATAATACCATTTAAAGATGAGGTTGATAGGTCCAAGTAAGTTTTGTAAGAATCATGTGGCATGGGGACCACTCCCCTAAAATACGTCTTACTAATAAGCAAGTCTACATTAATTCCTCACATCTACTCCTTTTGTGTAAATGTGTTTTTATTCATAAGCTAGATGACTGTTGTGAAAGTTAAAGTGACAAAAGTACCAGAATCCTATGGTGCACTTGTGTTTGTGTTGCATATGAGAATGTGTTCAGTTAGGGTTCAAATTCCCATCAGCAAAGCAAGGGTGATGGGAAATCTCTAGAAGACAACCATTTTGCTTAGAGATATTTCCCTTTTAATAGGTCTATTTATTATGAAAACACTGCTTAGTGAGTTCTTTATATGTAAACCTCACCTCTTAAAACTGAGAAATCTCATGATGTGAAACATTTCCATTGATGTGTTTGGTGTCTAAAATAGAAACTTAGGTATTTCCAAGAATAGGCAAATTGCAAAGTTTCCTTGATTACAGTTACTGGGATATGCAGGGAGTATAAATACAATTTAAACTAAGAAACAATAAAAGCTACTACCTTTATATAGAGCACATGGGCATTAAATGGCTTGCAATTTACTCATTGGTGTGGGAAAAAAATCTCAGACCTTACATAAT
This sequence comes from Perognathus longimembris pacificus, assembly GCF_023159225.1. Classification (NCBI taxonomy): domain Eukaryota; kingdom Metazoa; phylum Chordata; class Mammalia; order Rodentia; family Heteromyidae; genus Perognathus; species Perognathus longimembris. Next base: position 75,486,698 of record NC_063164.1, on the reverse strand, counting down.
ATGGTCTTCTAAGTTATTAGTCTATTATTGATATCCTTATTTTGAGGAGGTGGCTACCACCTTATTGAGAGCACATTTCTTTTCTAGAATTAATTATAAAGAATATATGGAACAGTATATAAAGAACAAAAACCAGCATGTTGTCATGTGAACAGCCAGCATAACTGTTACAGAGGAATTCATTGCAGGATTTTACATAGTATATGTTTTTGTCTTTTTGTCATTAATGACTATCTATGCCTCAAAACACCAGGTCAGTTGCTTCTCCTACCTGACACCACCCTAGAGGGCTTCCAGTGTATCCTGGAGATTTAAAGCCACATCTTCATAGTTTTGATTTATGACCTGTTGGCCATAGTGAGCAATTCTGCATCTATTGTTTGATCAGAAGAATATCTTTATTCGAGTGGAATTCAAAATTTTAACTTCAAAACACTCAAGAATTAGACCTCATCAAGTTCACAGTAGAGTGACTTAAGCTGAAATAACAGCAAGCAAGAAGGTGGACATCATCCAAATGGAGTAGATGTAATAGAACATTTATTCCCGTAAACTCTAGGAAAAATTATCTGGAGTCTTAATCTTATTAATGTTTAAAGTAAGACAGTAAGATAGGTAACAATGTTGGGTACTACTGTCTTCTAACAAGGACTTCAAACCTCAATCCTTCAACTTGGCTCAGTAATAGAAATAAAGTTGTAAATGATTATTAATCACAGTGATGATTACATTCCTCAATTGAAAAAAATGAAAGCAAAATTCAATCAGATCCTTCTTGAAATGCTCACTGCCTTTATATCCTTTAAATATATCTGAGTTGCTTGCTGTTCTGAGTCTTGTTTTTTAAAGCCCCTATTAACATATAAGCAAGAACTATAGCATCCACTGTACATTCCCATGCCTTTATCAACACTCATACTTTCTTGGGGTCACAAACACACAATATCTGATGTGACACTGATCATCTTCCTTCTCCTTTCTCTTGCTCCTTTAGCTTGCCTGTCAGAAGCCTGAAAAAATATGCACGGTTACTGCTGCTGAGGGGAGACAAAGTTTAACTTCTGGGTTGGCAATCGGAGAATAATTCATGAGCAGATTTCTAGCAAATGATATGATTTGCTAAATTTTGGTCTTTGATTTATATTTATGTACTCCTGCTACTGCTAAGGTTTTGCCAACTTCAATTAGATCATGAATGAGATCATTTTAATTCAGCCCCCAAACTGTGACCTGACCGGGGGTCTGAAAGTGTTCAAAAAGTAATTTTAAGCCTCCTTTTGATTTGAAAGGAATACTGCATGCTTGGTCGTTCATACAAATAACATAAAACTTAATTATTGGATGATTTGGCAGAAGAACTACTTGCCAAACAACAGTCAATACTAGCTACTGTGATGCTGGTGCTGCTCGTGCCCCATAGCCCATAGCCCCCTTGTATACAGGCATTTGTTCATTGTGTATCAGGGCAGGATGCTTTCAAATAGGATTCACAGATATGGGAGGCAGGGTGCAACTTGAAGGGTGTACCATATTTATAACTCCAGTTAAAAAATGCTGTCTCACCTAGAAGGGAAGTAGATCTGCGCTGTCAAATCACCAGGAGGCTGTGACAAAGGGAGCTTGCAGCCTGACACACGGTGTAACAACATAGCAAACACCTTTAATTCTGTCATGTCTCATACCCTTTACTTTCTCACACGTTTATGGCTGCTCGATCGTTGACACCTACACTCTTTTTCAAAACTAAATAAGGCAATCTTATTTAAGCCCAAATGCAACACCTGTAAAGTTATTCTTGTGCCCAGCAAAAAATAACCATTAACTCCTTCCTCATTAAAATAAAAAAAAAATCTCTCTGCTTGCTTTGCAAAGTCTCAAGTTGGCAACGGCCAGCTTTAGGCCCTGACTCTGGAGTTCACATGACCATCTGAGCTCTAACAGATAGGCAAGACTTCCCCCTTAAAAGATGCAAATATGGAGATAATGTCACTGTCTGAATTGGCCTCTTGCAGCTTCTCCAGTTGAAGCCCATTCTTCATCACAAACTTCTAGTGTCTTCTAGTGAGAAGAGAGGCTCGGGCTGCTTTATTCCCTCTCGCAGACCATAGTCTAATATTTTAGAAGCTAGAAATGAAAATAGCTTTTCTAAAGATATTTCCTGGAATTTTTAATGTGCTGCCTTGATTCCTTTTTTCTGTCTTTTTTTTTCTTTGCCAATTATAAACCACCATTTGGAGGGCTTATGAGCAATGTAAGTCCACCTCATCTAATTAAGCCACATTGTTTTAAAAGCTTGAACAGTTTTCATGTCTACAAGACTTGTCTGAATAATAAACTGCTAGAGCCAGAATTCTGAGTGTGTCTGGAAAGCCAGGATTTCATCTGCTGAGCGCAAAGGGCCAGGCACTCAAAGAGTTAAATAGTGTTCCCGCAATGCTGGGTAGGTTAATATCACAGCTGCCTGGTAAAGCATTATCCCAGTACCTCACTTAACAAAAGCCTCCTTTTGCAAACAGGCTCCCACTTTCCTCCCAAGTGTCCAAAGGTGTTTACTGAAGTAAATCTGCCTAAATCTTTCATTGCTTGGGTCATGAGGGTGGGTAGGAGGGGTAGAAGGTGTAAGGATAATCTCTTTCTGTAAATTCTGTAAATCTTCTGGGAATAAGAAAAAAAATCAGGAATCTTTGTCACATGTCCTTGTACAACTTCTAATATATCTGTTAGTTTTACTCTTAAAAGCTATATGCTACAGTATCTATTAAAACTGCCTTCCCCTTTCCGTTTCAAATAATTCACTCTTGTGTTTGGGAACATTGTACTTCCAAACTTGTGTGTGTGTGTGTGTGTGTGTGTGTGTGTGTGTGTATGTAGGTATTCTATATGTAATCTAATTGTGGAAGAAAAACCATTGGTATTTTCTATGTGGTTTCAGAAAGGGAGGAAAAAAGACAAGACAGTTTAGGAAGAAGATAATGTAGATGAAAAGTTGTCACGAGAGGTTTCTGCTCTTGCTCTGGTCTTGCTCCAGTACCATTAACTGCATGTTACTTTTGCATGTTGAAAATGGAGGCAAATAACAGAGCAAAACCTGACAGATTTGCCTGCAAGGGCTTAAATAATTCCCCGTGAGAAGGATCCCTTTAGGCACAAACTTTCTCTCTCAAGAGAACGTGGATACCACCAACCCCTCCGTACAAATCTTGAAGCATCTAGTTTGAGATACAAAAAGGCTGTCATCTCACAAATGTTAAACATACTAAAAAAATCTGAAAAAAAAGTATGGAGAAGGTGTGAAAAACGTGGCACTTTACAGCCCTCAAAGCTTTTTAAAATAGAACAACTTTTCCCCCTAAAATTCTTTTCAGAGATTTTTTTTTCCTTTTTGGCTCATTTAAGAGTTTCTTTCTTGGCTTTTTTCCCCTTTCATTTGAAAATATGAATTATCATAAAAAGTCAGGGGGGAAAATGGGAAGTCTTTTCCAGTTTTCCTGAGAACTTATCAGTGTATCCAGGCTGGATATAAATGCCTGTCACAGAAGCCTGGGCCCCAGCTCACCCTTCTTCCCTCCCACACCCAGCACCCTCACCTTTCAGGTCTAGTGGGAAACAAGCACAGTTATTGAGCCCACATTGTAGGCAGCATTAAAGAACAAGAAGTCCCCACACCTGACCCCAAATCTAACAGTCTTCTGGGGGTAGAATTCAATCCCCCCTCTGACACTTTCTACCCCAAGTGTTGAGCTGAAGTGGCCATGAATAGTACAGACATGCCATCTTGTAACACTATATGCCTGTCAGGAGGGACAAGGCCTGGTTGAGCATCAACTATATAAGGCTGGTAACTACGGGAAGCCCAACAAACAGCCACAAACACCTAAGTTATTTTACTCAGCTACTATCCTCAGCTCTCTCTCTCTCTCTCTCTCTCTCTCTCTCTCTCTCTCTCTCTCTCTCTCTCTCTCTCTCTCTCTCTCTCTCTCTCTCCCTCTTTCTTTTCATCTTGGCTTTCTGTGGCAGAATGCAAATGGAGCCTGCCGGCGGTGAAAGGGCTGAATTGTGATTAAGAAGAAGAAGAGCTCCTTTCTTTGTTCTCCCCTCAGGGGATGTTTACTGGGAGAGACACAGCGGATCAGATATGAAAGGCATTCAGGTCAGCATTGATGTGAGCGAAAGTGAAATCATACCTAAGGCATTCAAAAGACCGCCGTGTCAGGGGTTCAGCTAACGGTGCAGCTACTGTGTGTGTGTCTTCCAAGAGAGGCAAAAAAATCTTTTCACAGACTGGTGATTTTTTTCTCCCTAATTTACTACAAAATTATAAAAAGTCCCCAACACTCCATTTACTTCCTACCACATGTCACAAGAGTTAGTATTTTCTCTTCTCCTGGACCACACACAAAATCAGACCAACCTCTAATAACTGTGTTACCTAAATGACCAGCAAGGCACCATCTGAACTGTGAAAAACACACACACAGACAGACACACACACACACACACACACACACACACGTATGAATGTGGCTAGAACTAAAAGAAAAGCTAAGACACAAACATGGATGGCTTTCCTCATACCTTCCTGAGGAGAAACGCAACACACACACACACACATACACACACACATGAACACATATATACACACATACACACACAGCATAAAACAGCACAGAACACCTTAAAATGAAATTCTTTATTTACTTTGTAACTACTAGTTACACTTTTCTTGAGAGCTTTCACTCTGACACAACTGTCACCCAAGATTAAAGTATTTGGCACATAGCTATTAAGGCAAAGGCTTCATAGTGCCTACTGATTATTATCGTTTCCTTTTAAAAACTGCTTGATGAAGAAATACTTGAATCTTACTTTTTAAAAGTTTACACTCCCCACAGCCCAAATAATCATGCAATGGCTTATTTTTCCCCAAGTGGTAAGCTGATGATGTTGACATAAACAGAGCTATATAAATATATACAAAATTCACAAATCAAACAAACATGCAAACAACAGGGAGGTGCCTGGTTGTTTTGAGGCTTAAAAAAAGAAAAAGGAAAATCACATTTCATCTTGTGAATGCTAAAGTAGGGAAAGAAAGTGGGAATAGGACTACATTGGCTTTTAAATTCTTTTTCCTTTGCTCTGAACTTATATTTTTCAACCTTTCACATTTTGGCTAAAAACCATATTTGGGCTTGCATTCACATCTACTTTGTAGTGACATTTAATTCTGTATATTTTCAACTAGTGTTTCTGCATCGCAGATTTTCCTCCTTTATCTCTCTGCTCTAAAAAGACAACCAAAGAGCAATCAAAAAGGTGTCTGACTTGGCCATTCAGACAATTGCCCCCTTGTGGGAATGCGGGAATGAATGGTACAGTGGACACCCAGCACCATTGACGTTATAAACATGTAAATGAAACACATTAGGGCAGACAATCAATTGTCTGTGAGCATTGCAAACCTGCACTCCTTCTCTCTGTGACAGGCACAAAATAGTGTCTACCTTGGGAAGCCTCGGTGCTGGAGAGGAAAAGGACAAAGAATCCCTTTTCACATAGAAGAAAATGCACCTTTAAGGCATTGAAAGAATGCAGATGACAAAAAACTGTTGTAAGCAAAAGAATCCTGCACATCTTGGAATAAACGCGGCACTGATAAAGAGCTAGCAACACCCTTTCTTTCTACCTTCAGAGAGGATACCCCCTCCGGAAATATTATTAATGTGACATTAGGGTCTTTGTTAATCTCTTGGAATTTTCTTCACTAAGTAAATTACAACAGAAAGAGAGAAAGGGAAGCATAAGACACCTATAACATAGCAGTTAAGTAGGGAACTTTAGTCTTGGTTTAACCGGTATTTTAAAATAAATGAGGAAAGATGTGAACTTATTTTATTTGGTAACAGAAAAGCAATGTAAAGTTGAAAACCCTTAGTCTACCCTCATCCCTAGTGGAACATCACACCATTAAAGATGTCACCAGGCTGGCAACTGGCTCAGCTGTGAAGCAAAGCATGTTTCTATACTAATGGACTTAGTTTTTCCACACCAAAATAAACTAAATAGATCAGTTTAGATACATAGCCTTCAACCTGCATGTGTGCAGCCTGACAAAACTTGCAAAAGGTCTCCATGAGAGAACAGGATGGAGCTTGAAGATGGACATCTTTGCAGTGTCTGCCTTCAGAATTGGTACCTGCCACACAGACTACTTGAGTGCTTTTAAAGTCAAATCAGCTTGCTTACAAGCTCATCTACTTTATGAAGAAAACTACCTGCAGAAGATATCTACACTTCCAAAGATAAGCAAATCAATGACCAACTATAATCCAGAGGACATTTCCTTGCTTCAGTGTGTATTAAAGTGCTTTGACTCCCTTTTGCCCACATCAATTTCACCTCTCATGGAAGAAGACTGCAAGTCTTGTCCAGAGACTGCAGTTCCTTCCCATTCAATTTAAGCACCTCTAAAACAGGAGCAATTTTATCCATCCCTCCTTATATCTATGTAGCACTACCAGGACTTTCACTGTCCTTGAGGAAGTGATGAGAGATGAAGCTTGTTTAATTTTATTTATTTTAACACAGCACAACTGTGTCTGCTCATTTAATTCTTTCTCCTCTAGAATGCAAAACCTTGAAAACATTCAATTCCATCCTTTCTGTTCACCAGCTGAGAATCAGAGAATCCAAACATGTTTGGAAAAAGTTCCAACTTTCTTCCTCCCCACATCACATCCCCCATCTTCCACCAGACCTCAATTCATTAGCAAAAACTTGAGAGAAAAATCAAATGTAACTTTTCTTTCCTTCTTCCGCTTCCTTTTTCTTTCCCTCCAATTCAGGTTTCCCTTTAAAAATAACTTCATTCCCTCCCCTCAAACAAGTAGTTTGCGGATTTGAATTTTGTTACAAGTATGTTAAGTCTAGGTGCTTTTGGAGCAGGCTGGGGAAGTAGCCCTCTTCTCAGGCTCTGCAGGGAGGCAGCGGCAAGCCGCAGCACCCAAGTCCCCAAGTCCCCAAGCCGGAATCAGAGGCAAATGCAACAAACTTTGCAAGTTACAAATGGGCTGTGCTGGTGGCAGTCAGCAGCTGTGTGTCTCCTGCTCTCAGAGCTCACTGCTGTTTCCAAGGCTGGGTGAAGATAGTGGAGTATAATCAAGGGAATACAAAGGTGGGGCTGGGTCCCCAACCCCCCTTCTTGTAGCTTTAGTGAAAGTGTTACAAAGTCAGGCAACTGACTGAAATCATCTGACTGAACTTTCTTGAAACCAACACATTCTTGTCTGCAGGCAACTCTTGTCTGCAAACAACTTGCTTTTTGCCTCCTTCCCCCCTCACCCAGCTCCCCTACTCCTCCTGCACATCTTATTTTCTGGGAAGAGATTTCCAACTTTACATGTGGGTGAAAGGACACTGACTGCCCACTATGGGCTAGCTAGGCCCTTGAATCTTGCTAGCCTGAGAATCTGGAAGGTTGGGCTATGATTCTCGCTTTTCTTTTGGTACATTTCTTTTCATTTAACAGTTTCTTTCTCCTTTGCTTTTTAAGAATTGTACACAGTATTGTCTTCTAACCCAGCCTTTCAAACACACATACACACACAGTGCACACATACACGCTTTATCTCCTTGTTGCCTTGGACTACACACACACACACACACACACACACATATATATACTGTTGACTTCATTAAATTTATATAAAATGCCAATCTAGGTTCTTGGATGACCATCTTTTTTTTTTTTCCTTCACAGCCTTCTACTTCTATGATTATTATTGTCATTATTCCTTTCCAGGAATTTCTATATAATATTGATAAGCATCGTCATATTTAGTGTTATCAGCAAAGGCACAAGCTCAAATGTGACATCTTTTCCATGAATCCAAGAAAGAAGAAAAATTCACTCAGTTCAGATAAATCCTGGCAATTCCCAAAGGAAAAGACATTGGGTATTGTTTGATGAGAAAGAAAATGAAAAAAAGTGGGGAGGGGACTTCTACCTGCATCTTGAAACCAAGACATGGCTCAATCAGATGAAACCCAGTTAAAACACTGACAAGTAACAAATTTGCAGCTTGTTTTCTCACAGATTATTTGGAAAAAGACAGGTAAAAGTAAAAGTTACAGGTGCTGTATGTAAGCAATAGAGAGGCTTGCTGTTAAGTTTTCAGGGTCTGGGTTAAATGCCTTAAGATGTGCAAATTTAATTTTTCACTTCAGAGTGAGAAGGGTTTTCCCAAATGAGTGGCTGGACAGAGGGGAGATGACAGTGCATCTCCAAAGCTCCCCATTCCACCTGAGAAACCCCAACAACTCATATGCAGCTGTCACCTCCAGAAGTACCCAGGAGTTGAGATTTCTCTCCCCCCCCCTCCCCCAATTAGGCTGTGGCATGACCTCACTGCTGGGGCCAACTGGTCATGGGTGGCAAAACTGTGAAGGGAGTGGAAGGAGCAAAGCAAGAAGAAACAAACATTCTAAGTAGTCTTCCTTGGAAAAAGAACACTTCTAGGAGTTGTGCTTTAAATTTCATTCTCTTCCCTCTCTCTAAAAAAATGACTTTAACATGGGGGGGGGCTCATTGACACAAAGCTTTTGTTATCCAGTTGATCAGCAACATGCTTTAGATACTTGTAAGGAGGGGGGAGCCCCACAACAGACATTGATTTTAGAAAATCAATAACCAACATTTAATAAAAAGGAACAGAGGAAACACAAGAGAGGAGAGGGGGACTTTAGGTGTAATTTTAGTGTCTACTAAATTACCCAGAGATGGAGAAGGGGAGGTCTCCGGTGTAAGGACCACCTTAAATAATACCAGACACCAGAGTGAAGAAAAAATTAAATTAGCACACACACAGACACACACACACACACCCAGCACTTGAAGAGAGGCAACCTGAACTGAATCTTGGGGACACAGCTCGGAATATATTATTGTATTTGGTTTTTGTAATACTAAGGCCAAACAAATAGATCAAAGACAGCACAAAGAGGAAAGGCAGGGTAAGGTAACGGAACAGTTTCTGACTAAAATTCCTCTATCACTCCCCCATATGGCTCCACACCTTCACCACAAGAAGCAAAACACACACACACACACACACACACACACACACACACACGAGATGAAAGGGGAGAGAGAGGCATCATTAATCTCGAATTAAAATTCTCTCGTCTTTGTGTTTTTTTTTTCTCCCCACGCTGCGCCCCCAGCCGCCCCTTACTCGCACCGCGCGGCAGTGGGGCAGGCTGGGGGCGCGCACAATTGTTTTCTCTAGAGGAAAGTTGCTCCAAGTGGGCCCGGGGCGGTCCCTGCAAGGCGCCGGCTGAGGTTGCAAGAGGCCGGGCAGGCGCTTCAACACCGCGCCCAGCTTGGGAGCGTCTAAGCGGCCCGGCTCCGGGTGATCCGACTGAGAGCAAAAGGGACGTGAAGTTTCCTTTCCGAGTCTGGGCTGGCATTGGTTCCCTTGTTTGTTTTGGGGGTTGAGAGTTGGGTTCTTTCTTTCTCTCTTTTCTTTCTTTCTTTCTTTCTTTCTTTCTTTCTTTCTTTCTTTCTTTCTTTCTTTCTTTCTTTCTTTCTTTCTCTCTCTCTTTCTCTCTCTCTCTCTTTCTCTCTCTCTTCGTTCTTGTCAGTATCCTCCCTTTATATCCCCCCAGCCCTCTCTCTATTCCCCAGTCCTCTCCCCTCCCCCAAGCGACTTCCGCGCACTTGCCAATCACTTTTCTCTTTTATTCCCACGATTTTGTTTGGGGTAATACCTAGGGGGTCTCTCTCTCTCTCTCTCTCTCTCTCTCTCTCTCTCTCTCTCTCTCTCTCTCTCTCTCTCTCTCTCTTTCTCTCCTCTTCCTCTCTCCAAGACGGTTCTACTAAAGTGTGACACGCATCCCCTTCAATCTCGCACCTCTGGTCTGTGTGTATGTGCCCCCCTCGCTCCCTCCTCTGCTTCCTCCTCCCTGACTCAGGCTGGATAACGGGCTCCTCTTGACCGTGTAAAAACTGCCTGGAAAGGTCTCCCTGTGCCCTGCGACTGCTCCAGTCCCCAGCATAAGGGCCAGGGACGCCTGCGAGGAGCCTCGGGTCCCCAAGTCCGCTGGGACCCCCGCTGGATCTCGCCCGGGCAGGCAGAGTCCCTCCCACTCCTGGAGCCGGGCGCTCCGGGCCGGGCCCCGCTGCCCGCGGACCGTTACTTGGCGCACGGAGAGGTGGTGGGGCGACTCCGGCGAGAAACTTTAAGCCTTGATGAGGCACAGCCCCGGGGTCCCCTCTTCCGACCAAGCAGCCCCCTCTGCCTCCCCAGTTTCAATCCGGGATCCTGCACGACCTGGCGCCCAAGTCCTCCGCCCTGCCCAAGCCGGACGCTCCCGCTACCCAGCCCGGGACCAGCGGGCCGGGCGCGAGAGGAGCGGGAGGCGGAGGGAAAGGAGGGCGGAGGTAGGGGCACAAGGAAGCAGTGGAGCTGGGGGCACGAGGCCCCTGCGGGACCCCAGCGCTAGGACGCGAGCGGGCGTCCGACGATCACTTTGCCCCGCACTTCCCCAAACTCCCCCCGCGGTCCAGCCGCCGCGCGCGCCCGGCTCGGGCGCCCAGCCGCGGAGAGAGGCTTGCCCGCGAGCCCCGGGCGCTGCCACCGCCGTCTTGGTTCCTTTTCCCTCCCCCTACCCCCTTCGCCCTGGGTCTGGATCCGCAAAGTGGCCCGGAAAAGTTTGGTTTGGGCTTTTTCTTACCGTTTTTCCTCCTGGGATTGGCTTGTTTGCGCCTCTTGCACCGGGGGCCATCCGCCATGATCGGCTGCTTCATTGATAAGAGAGGATCAGATGGCAGTTCGCATGGACTCGGCGCCCTGCTTCGGCAGCACGCAGGCTCGATCTAGCAACCAAACACAGCGACAATGTGGGCATCGCCCGCGCCCATTGAAACGCGCGCGGGCCGCCCAGGGGAGCCGGGCCAGGGCCCCGATGAGCACCCATCCGCGCCCCCCAACGCCAAAGCGAAACTTCGGCGGCCCCCTCCCCGCCCCCCACCCCCAGCCTTGGCCCTGAGGCGCTTTGTGTTTGTTACTGTTTGGTGTGTTGCACTCGCGAGGGGATCAGAGAGACAAGAATTACATCTTCAAAATGAGTCATAACTCCTGACCGTATGAGGGAATGCACACGGCGGTACAGTAAGACTGCTTGACTCAGGGCTAGGCGGACCCTTTCCTCCGAAAAGTCCTCTGCCCGGCTTGGGAACTTGGGGGTGAGGCGAGGCTCCCTTTCGTTCTCATCTTTCCTCATATCTTCCCTCCCCCGGACACCCCATTCCCAAGAGGAAAGAAAGAAACAACGCGAAAAGAGCCCCTGGATGAAGCACGCTCGGGTAAATTGATAATAGTAATTATAGGAAGCCCACTCGCCCCGCGCCCCCTCCCCTCCCCTTTCGGAGTTTATCAAGGCACTGTTCCTCCCCCCACCCTCCGCCCCCAAGTTAAGATTTCCCATTTTACCCTGCAATGAGAAATATAATTACAAGCCTCTTTGGACACTGTTCCTCCCCCCTCCCCGCCACTTTGACAATATTTACTTAAGTATCCCCCCCCTCACTTACACACATGCTCCCCCACACTGGTCCCCTTAAATAGTTCCAGTAAGGGGAAAAAAAAAATGTTTCCCTCAAGAAAGGAAAAGAGAAAGTCCAACCACCACGGATATACTTTTAAGCTCTACTAAATGATCCTATCCTTGCTGGCTTCGAAACTTTTGTACCTAAAAATTGAGAGAGGCGCTGCATTTTTTTTTTCCAGCAGAAACTGTCAAAACTTGGAGAAGGGAACCTCGCGGGCAGGCAGAGGAGGAGAATCCTGAAAGTCGGTGGAGGTTGGGAAGATGCGGTGCCTCGAGGATTAGTTTAAACAGGGGGCTATAAAAGATGTAACAGATGCAAACTGTAACACAAGGGCCATTAACCCTTTCCCTGCCTCCCCTACACTCAATCCTTACGCCCCGCACCTATTGTCTCCCATGCTCGAAGCTTTGCGGAAAACCTGGAAAGTGAGTATCAGTTTCCACACATTTGTTGATGGGGGGGGGGTGGAGGGCAGAGAGAGGGGAAGTGGATGTTTTAGAGAGGACCTTAAAATTACCTAGGCATGCACAGGAAGAGCCTTGTAAGTTTGACACATTTTAATCATTTCTTGCCTGTCTTATTGATCTGAAAATGTTGAGGGAGGGTGAGAGATCCTGAAATAAAGAAATGGTCACACAAGTGTCTGGGATGAAACAGCTGGCCTGTTCGCGTGCATGCTGAGACTTACACACAATTGCATATAAATATATGTTTAATAAAGTAAGTTGCTAGTTTTATGGGCGAACGTGTGTGATGAGAGAGAGAGAGAGAGAGAGAGAGAGAGAGAGAGAGAGAGAGAGGAGTATTTGTGCTATAAACTTTATCTTTGGCTGTTATTCCTAACTCTGGAGTAAGTAATCTTGTTCTCATCATTACAGGGGAGCATGTAAAAATATATAAGTAGGTGGGAGAGAAACACATTTATGTTAGCTGAGTTTACCAGTGTTCCTGGGAAGTCCTGCTCTCTCTCTCTCTCTCTCTCCTCTCTCTCTCTCTCTCTCTCTCTCTCTCTCTCTCCCCTTCTTAGTCCCAAACTATGAAATGGCGTGTGTGTGTAACTCCTATGAAATCCATGTCTATGTCACTTGGCTATTTAAAATACAATCATAAAAGTTACCCTAATTTTAAACCTTGACACCCTGACAGTAGTTTTCTTTCCCAGCTGTAGTGACCCCCCTACTTTGGTAAACGACTCAAGTTCCATGAAGACTTTCACTTCTTTATTTATAATCATAGAAGTGAGGTGTTACTTCACACACATACACACACAAAGAGTGAAATAAAGAAATGAAACTCGCTAAGCAGACAAAAACAGGCAACTTTCTGCTTAGAAAACAGCCTTCTTGGGTGGGAGATGCTGGATTGCCATGTCTAAGAGAAAGACTTACTCAAGAATTTAGTAGGTCTATATCAAACAAGTTTTATAATTCTTAACAGATATTTGCCAAGTTTTAATTGGTGAATATAATAAATTGGAATTAGATGCGAAAATAGAGAAGTTATCTCCTTTGATGAGTTTTTATTCTAGCCATATATTTCTCAATAAAACTTTTCTTAGGCTGGGTAGCAAAAGGCACCTTTGATTATCTGAGTTGACAGGTACAGGACAAATTATTTGGGGGAGGAAAAAAGGAGAGAAAAAGGAAGGAGTGAGAAAGCTAGAGAAAGCAAAGAAGCCACTCTTAGGAAAAGCATACCAGAAAGCAGCTAAACCCACCTGAAATTCCTACCCCCAGACAGCCCTTCTTACTTCAGACACATCCCCACTCAAAAGAAGAAAATTAGAAAAGGAGGATGGAGGACACCAAAAATGGGTTAAAAAAAACCATAAACAAACAAAAAAGGGAGGGAAGAAGGGAAAACCTACCTGCGAAGTCTTGTTTGTAGTTTTGGCCAGAAATGGTGAGAAGAAAAAGCATGAAGAAGCCGCGAAGTGTGGGGGAGAAAAAGGTGGAAGCGAAGAAACAGCTCCCGGAGCAAACTGTACAAAACCTCGCCAAGAGTGTCGGGAGGCAGGACCGTTATTCCTGCGGAGCAGGTTAGGACTGATCTCTTTTCGGCCACTCCAGGAAACACAAACCTGGGGACGGACTGACGTGTTACGCCTCTTCTAATGACATTTTTTTCTTTTTCTTTTCTGTAGGGGAGAGAAGAGAGACCCTGAAACACGCGCCACCTATCTTTGTGGGGAGGGATAATTGAAGCGCCCTGAGCGTGAGCATCATGTGAAAACGTGATCGCCAAGTTTCTCTCTGGGAAAGGATCTGGGATAGATTATACCTTGAAGTCTCCGCAAACGCTTTAGTGGAAGAAATGAAATTCCACCTCCCTCCCTTCCTCTCTCCCTCCCGCGCGTCTCTCCTCTCTCTCCTCTCTCTCTCTCTCTCTCTCTCCTCTCTCTCTCTCTCTCTTCCCCCTCCCTCCTTCTCCCTCTCTCACCCTCCACCCTTCCCCTCCCTCCGTCCCTTCTCCACGCCCCCCCCCCCCAACCTTTTGGCATCATTACCCTCATCACTAAATCCTACAGAGTACAGGGCGGAAAACCGTGCACATCACTCACAACTACAGAACTCCAAGGGGCGAAAGTTAAAGGGAAAGATCCTGGGTCTTCAATCCAGATCACCTCTTTTTTTTCCTTTTTAATATAGATATCTCCAATGACCAGATTTGAGATGCATCAAGTTGTGTGGCTATCAGAACCGCTTCTGACTAAATTGTCTCTCTCTCTCTCTCTCTCTCTCTCTCTCTCTCTCTCTCTCTATCTCTCTCTCTCTCTCTCTCAGCAAGAGCCAGAGGGTGGGAGTGGGGTGAGTGCTACATATAAACTGAATCTTAGGATGTGTGTACCGGTGATTTTGTAGATTGGATCATGATATTAAATGTACTTGGAGATTTTAATAAATGGTCTCTAAATTAATGCAGAATATTGGGTTGGCCAATCAGTAGATCTTCCTGCATCTCAGAGACCTCACTACAAAGTGAGTATGCAGACAGGAAGGCGGAAAAGGAGAAAGGCCATAGAGGATACTTAGCAGGGAAGAGAGAGCACAATATTAAACGGCATGGGGTCTAAGTTTTGGAATATATATTTTTGATATTGCAATTAAAGTAAAATTAAAAAGAAAAGACTCCACCTTTGCTCTGAAGGGATTGGTTATGCAAATATGGAAGGGATTTCCTGGAGAATACAGCTTTCTACTGTATGGTTAATTAAATAATCACTCAAAAGCTTCCAACATGACGCTTCTGTCGTAATCCAATCAGGTTACATAGGTCCTAAACAAGAAAGATATTTTCCACATCTGGAAGTCAGCAATTTAGCAAGTACTGCACATTATTAACCAATTCAGAGCCCACTTCCCAGGGGAATTTTTTTTTTGAAGTTTAAGTGTTCTTAACCAATGCTCTGCTGTTTTGTTAATCAAAAAGCTGGTTTACACTGCACATAATTGGAACTAATATAGAAGTAAATAAAGACAGCCAAATTTGAGGATGCTGAGCACAGGCATTTATCGGAAAAGGAAGAAATCTCTTAGCCTCTGATAGTTCAGGCTCAATTTCTTCAAGTATTTTGAGGCTTTTTTTTTCCCTTTCAGAGTGAAAACACTTGAGAACCTCAGAGCACAAATAAACTTCCAGTCTCACAGCCTTTGGACACCCTTGGAAAGGTAAAGGTGTAGGTGTGAAATAGACCACAGGGCTGTTCCTACCATTTGTTTCCTGCTTTAATATTGCTAAATATGTGGCAGACCCCTGTTTTCAGTCTGATAAAATCTGAAAAAAATATCCTGATTCAACAGTAGACTTTTACTTATATTAAGATAAACTGCTTTGAACTGTGCTTTGAATGTGTGCCTAAAGCAAGACTTTGAATGCAAGAGTCACTGGCAATTGCACTCAAAGGAGGGAAACGCCACCACTCGGGTTGCCACATCCACAGTCCCAGAGGTACAAGTCTTTGTATTTTGTATGTTTATTTTTTCGGGGGGGGGGGGAGGTAATAACCACCCAGCATGACCACAGCTAGATCTTGTTGTTGGGTGCAAGAAAGCACATTTTCACAGTTGGCTACAGATTCACTTCTTTTCCTAATTTGAGTTTTACAATGAAAATAGCTGAATAAAATGATCACTTCTTTACCCTATCAAAGATAAAATACCTGCATAAGATCTATATGTACTGGATATTTTCAGTCTAAAACATATTAATAAAAATTTCCAACATGGATCAGACACTGTTACAGCATTGTGCTTTTCATTTCTTATGTCATCATTTACCTATACTAAATTATATATATGACTTAAGCTCCTTCTCTAACATTTATTACCATTGTTTATAACCTGTTGTTCTCCTTTTTTCCCCTTTTTTATTTAAAAATATTATTCAGCTCCCCCCCCCCCCCCAGAAGTTTGCCTTTTGAGCCTCCATCTCTCCGGCTCACGAAAGAAGGAGCCCCATTGCATGGGGGGGGGGGTGTGATTCCACGCACACAAGACCCTCATTCCAGTCACCTAAGGTACCCACTACAGCCCAGACACACACTCACAGACGTCACCACAGGTCAAATCCAGTAGCCAGCAAAACACTTGTCTTTATTATGTATATTAAATGTCTGGTTGCTTAGGATCCCACCAGAAAAAAAAAGACTATTAAGTATTTCCATTAAAAAACATGTAATCATCTGATTACCCTGGCCTCAGTCATCGAGTGGCAGGAGGCAACCCCCAACATACAACGGGGAGTGTGTGCAGACAAGTATTTGATTTGAACTAAAAAAACAACTCAGTTTACTAGGTTCCCATTACGGTGCCAGTTTAGGTGATGGCACGTGAAGGGAAGGTCTTCGCCAGGTCTGAGGGGCCAGGTTGTCTATTGCCCCTGCCTGGCACGCCCTCCCCAAGCGTTTGGCCAGAGTGTTCCCACCTACCCAGAGCCAGTGGGATCAGAAGAAGCCAGAATACAAATTTGTTTGGAACTCTTCCCTTAGTTCGAGGGCGAGGTCCGGGACAATGGGGGCCGTGGCATCAGCGGGATACCAGCGCGCTGGACGCAGGGAAAAGTCGAGAGAGGGCTAGGGACTGCTAGCTTTCGGCTCCTCACACAACAAAACAAATCCTGCAAAAGCATCGTTCCTTCCCCGACTGTGTTTTCCGTTCATAATCCACTTCGAGATTAGTGCAGAGGAAGGGGATTAAAACAACAGATACATGCAAATGTGAAATAATATTGCAATCGACATTGGAAGGAGGACATAATTCTTGAGGATTTTCTTGAGTAACACAAACTGCTCTTCCCCACCCAGACAGGCTGAGGATGCACTTTTGTTTACCAGTTCCCTGCAGCCAGGACGAGGAGCCTGTCCCCCCATTCACCTCTCAGTCTGTCAATTTCCTCAACTTTCACAGCCTCTCCTCCTCCTCTCTCCCCCGCCCCCCACTCCGCTGGCTGCCCCCGATGCCCGTAGAGGTAAAAAGCCTTTTGCCCTTGTCCACAACACAAGCTGTAGAAGCCATTCGGATTTTTTTCTTTAATGTCACAGCTAATGATTTCTTTTTGAAAAAAGCGTTTATTTTGTACCATGTGGAGGAAATTTTTAAACAGTCTATTCTCGTTTCGGAACGGAATTGATCTTTTCATCTGAAGGAATCATTTCGACTGTGCGTTGCTACGCAGGAGGAGGGCAACTTCTGTGAGAGTTGCAAGCACAGGGTGATAGAGGGGGACCCCTGGGTTGGGTTTGTGGGTGAAGGGGGTGGGGGAGGGCCGGGGCCCAAGTCAAGCCAAATGGGATTCTCACGTGCAAACTCTCAATCCAATCCTTTCAGAGTTGAGCCTAGGATAGGAGGGGAAAGTCTATTTAAAAAAACAAAACACACACACAAAACAACAACTGGGAGCATCTCTCTTAAGAAACCCCTTCAAACAAAACCAAATCTGGACCGGGGAACCTCCGGTGGCCCCTAACATCCCGCTGCGAGGCCCCTGGGCTGCGGAATCTCGCCAAGTCACCTGGCCCCAGCAGGGCGGCCCGGTGATGGAGGGGGGGGGGGGCAGGCGTTATTTTTGTTTTATTTTGAGGTAAAGACTGAATTTCGGCTTCAGGACTTTTGCCAACGTCTCTGCTCACCAGAACCCAGCAAACTTCAGGACACAAATGAGCATCTTAATTTATTGATACAAAACAGGTCGGCTTGTTGTCCCCAATTCTCTGCGCGCTTTGCACCCCTCCCCCGTCCTCTGCTCCGGTCGTTCCCATCCGATTTCAGGCAAAGGCCCCGCAGCACAGGCAGAGCAAGTGTGTGTGTGTGTGTGTGTGTGTGTGTGTGTGTGTGTGTGTGTGTGTGTGTGTGTTGGGGGGGAGCGTCCGACCCTCTCCGGCCCACCTTCCCTTCCTCCCCACCCCCCCGACCAAACCGGTCTCCGCCCTGGATCCCCGCGACCCCCGCCCCGCCGCCTGGTCAGCTGACCTGGCCTGGCCAGCTCGCCTGCTCCCCGCCCGCCGCCCTGTTTCCGGTCCCCGGGGTCCGCGAGCCGCGCTCGGAGAGGGAGCTGCGGCGGCCGGGAGGTGATGCGGGGGGCTGATTATCATGAGAAAGGCTGTGCCTGGAAAAGCCTCTTCCACGCGACTGTCAATCTCACTGAAGGGGGTGGACGGGAAGGGGCCCTGTAGGAGTCACCAGAAAACTTGGAGTAAGTTGGATGCGACGCAGGCCGGGGGAGATGGCATTCGCCTCAACTTGGAAGCTGGGGCTTTGGGCGCGGACGCCAACTACCTCACCAGGGAACTGAAAACCAGAATCTTCCTCCTTCCCTTCCTCTTGCCCTCCTTTCAGCCCTCCTTGCCCTTTAGACGTATTTCTTTTTTTCTTGAAATTATTTCCCAATTGCATTTCCTACATTCTCTTTTCTTTCGAGATCCCTTCTGCAATGGCTTTTCTTTCTTCACATTCCACTCTTCTCGCTCCTTGGGATTCTTTTTTCGTGTTTCCTTTATGTGTCCACATTTATCTTTTTGTTTTTTTTTTTTTAAACACAACCTTTAATATGCAATTAATCTACCAGCAGGAGGTCAGGGACACCCTGACTAAAATAACTCCCGGTGTCTCAGAGACACACATGTTCACTAGGTGTCAGTGAAAAGTATAAAAAAAGGACTAAAAATAAATCAGTATCTCAGTGACCACAATGGACAATTATTCTGTATTATCAGATCAGCTCTGACTGATTATTATTTTTTAAACAAGCTATAATCTTCCTGGAAAAATATACTTAGCATTTGGAATAGGGAGACTCTTAGCATTAAGGCAATGTGCACATTTTTATAGTGATTTTTAAAACGTGTGTAGCCGATTTCAGAAATTACAATAGGCACATTTAGAGAACTTAGGTTGTGACTTTTTTTAAATGTTTATTTGGAAAGCTCACAAACAGCAAAGTCTCAAAGCACTCTTCTGCCCCTCAACCGAGATTGATCACTTCCGCTGGTTGTGGGTTTCTTTGGCTAGGTTGCCTTCTGTATACCTAGCAGGTGAGTGTGCATGAGGTTCTCTATGTCATGAATGTTGGCTATGTTTTTAATTTTCATTATTATGCAAACTATTCTCTCTTACACTTAGAGCACATTTGTAGTTCTCCCTTAGAATTCAGAGTTTGCACTTGCTTATAATTTGTTTACTTTGTTGAATTTTTAAAACTTGTTAGAAGTCAATTGGACGTGTATATTAAGCCCTTTTTAGGCCAGAAAAAATAAAGCTGCATTAGAAAGATGCCTTTTAAGCTTCATAATTATTAATTGACATTTTATGATGAATAATTAATCATTTGAATAATTTTGGTATCTCTGATCTGAACACATATTTGCATATCTAATGCTTAATTTTTAAATGTTTCTTTAAAAATCATTCTCTCAGGACAAAGAAATAAAGTTATATTTTAATGTAAATGTTCTCTTCTACACTTGTGAAAGTTTATTTTTTAAGCTGTAATTTTTTCCCTACTTATTTGTTAAACTTCTTAACAATTTGGTAAATCATTTACGTAACAATCACATAAAATCTGGTAGAACTATGTAATTAGTTGGGAAAATGATATGTCAAATCAAGTAACTGTTCTTCCTATATTTAGAGACATGCACTAATTATGCACCATATCTGGGTGTTGTAAGTTGATCATTGAACTTATTGCTCTATTTACTTAGTCCTAAAAGCAGAAAATCAAAGCACTTGGTAATTCAGCCTTGGTATTTAGAATAACTTTTCATCTTTTACTTAGTAATATATAGGCTGATTTAATTTTTCTAAAAGTGATTAAGTAAGGCTTTCTTTGATATTTTTATACTGCTGTGCCACTCGAAACCCAAAGTATCTATTTTTAATATTAGCCCTGCAGGTTACTACCTGTGTGATCACAGGCAATTTACTCTAAGCCTCTTTCTTTATCTACAATGTGGGTATACTAATGGCACTTATTCCTTAGGGTTTTGTTAAGAATTAAATGAAATAGTGAAATGAATGTCACTATCATGTGGTTTTATTACTATAGTGAAAGGTCAAACATATCACATAGAACACACAAGTCAAGTAAAAACAATATAAACTAATGTTGAGCATTAAAAATAATTACCTTTTTCCCATTTTTTTAAATTGAGAGATGAGTTTCTGTCATTCTGTATAAAAGAAAATAAAACATTGCAGTATTTATGCTGGTTTATGATTTTTTTTTAGAATTGTTCAAAGCATGCACAGTCACAAAAGTAAAAATAAAAATACCATTTTCTTTCTGTTAGTCCAGTAGTTGATTTATTGTATTCCATATAATCATAATTTGGTTATAAATATCAGATTCTTTTGAAAAAAATTTAGTCCAAATGTATGAACTTGAAGTTTCACATACTTTGTAATCATGTATTGAGTCTAAGGGTTAAGTGTGTGAAAGATCCGAATGATCTTGAGTAAGACTGGTTAAAAAAAGAAGCAACTTACAATTTTGGAGGCCAGGAATTTGCTGTCAGAATACTATTTGCTTTCAAACCATTCATTATGAATTGAACATTCCCTTTTGGAATTGTATCCTGGGGTTTGTGCTAATTTCAAGTACCTATGGAAGGGTAGAAAATCAGTTTATTAAGTGGAAAATGAAATTCCCTGGTCTCTTAAATGTGCATGAGGCCAGATTTTCTTTAGTTGCAAAGCTGAAAAATCAATGCAAATGGTAGGGGAAAAATATTGTGGTAGTTAATTCTTATACTGTTAGGTTTTTTTATACTTTTCGTTAAGACTTTATTTAAAGGGTCCCATAATTATTCCTTTTCTTGAAAAATAACTCCATATTCTGTGTCATTAAAAACTACCAAAAGGAATATTTGATTTAGCTTAGGAGATTTGGAGTGATCTGTATGTACCTTTTCTCTTTTTTTTCCTGGGAATTGGACCAGAAATAGTTTACACTTACAAATTGTCCAAAAACTTGAAAATAGCTTCACACTTTTTAAAAAAGTCTTCTTTAATACTCCTCATTCTGTTAAACGTTTGACATTCTGAATTTTGGATAGAACTGTACTCAGCTGTATATTTTTTGCCATTCTAGGATTGTTTTTCTGGAGAGTTTTTTAGGTACTTAAATATAATAACCTTACTTTATAAAATCATCATTTGTTCATTTGTATGGCCATCACAATTATTAAGTAATAATAGCTATAAAAGAAGCCTTTCTTCCCTAGGTTTGGCACAAAGGTAAATCTGCTCACATACCACTTAATTCTGATACCAGATCTGAAGGAGTTACATCTTCCACATTAGATAAGGAAACTGTGGCCTAGAGAGAACCAATGACTTTCCCCCAATTCCTGGGGAAATTTGTGCTTGGTTGTTTGTAGGTCTTTGGATTTAATGGGTCCATTCTCACAGTCAATACCATCCATGAGACATATAACTTCTTATTTTTAAGTAGTTGTACAAAGGGTTTATAAATTCATAAATCAGATTGTGAGTACTCTGCTTCTTAGTTGATGTTAGCCCTAATGTCTAACTTCCTTCCTTCCTTCCTTCCTTCCTTCCTTCCTTCCTTCCTTCCTTCCTTCCTTCCTTCCTTCCTTCCTTCCTTCCTTCCTCCCTCCCTCCCTCCCTCCTTTCCTTCCTCTCTTTTTTCCTTACCTTCCCTCCCTCTCTTCATTCCTTCTTCCCTCCATCCTCTCTCTCTCTCTCTCTCTCTCTCTCTCTCTCTCTCTCTCTCTCTCTCTCTCTCTTTCTCCTTTTCTTTCTTTTGTGCTTAGTGGGCCTGGAACTCAGTGCCTAGGGGCTGTCCCTTAGTTTTTGACTCTAGTCTGGCATTCTACCACTTGGGTCACTTCTGGCCTTTTGCTGATTAGAGATAGGAGTCTTATGGACTTTTCTGTAGAGGCTGTCTTTGAACCAAGATTCTCAGATCTCAGCCTTCTAGGTTGCTATGATAACACACAGTGCCTAGCTTCTTTTTAATCTTCAAGGCATCTTGTGTTCATCTACTCTGCATACTGTTTTGTGGTCCACTTATATGTCTCCTGGGTGCTGTACTTTGACCTTATATGTTTTTCATGTATGGCTTATATATATATATATATTTATAATTTAATTAATTTATTAATTGAACACAAATTTTTTTGATAAGGTGTTGTGCAAAAAGGGTACAGTTACATAGTAGGGCAGTGTGTACATTTCTTGTGATATCTTACGCCTTGTTTTTCTTTCCCTTCTCTAGGTCAGGTAGACATATATACAATATACAATTTATCAAGAACATATACAGTAGCCACGTGGATGTATGGCTTATATTGTCTTTTAGTACAACACTTAAATTCAACTTTTTTTTCTAGTTATAATATTGGCCCAAATGCTTTTTCTGACTTTGGTGCCTCTGGCTTCCAGATAAAGTTTGTTTCCTGGTCCAATTACTTTTCTGACCTTCCTTCCCCCAATTCTAGGAAGACCCTTGGGAGATTCTTGCTAGCTTACCTAGGATACCTAGGCCTCTGTGCTGTGCCCAAGACCAGGACAAGTTAGTGATGAAGGAGACATCACAATCCATGCAAATTTAGAATATTTCGTATTCCTTATATAATTTCTTTTAGCACTGTAGAATAGAAAATGGACATCAGTGCATCTACCATCACATTATTTATGTTAACCTCAATAATAGCATATTATAGATTCAAATATATAGCTTTGTTAGATCCATAAAGGAGATTTGACTCTCTGCTTTGTGTTAATTTTGTGTGGAATCCATCATTTAAACCCTGTGAACATCATTTTTTTTTTCATGAGTAAAGGAATAGATTCCAGCTAGCAGTAGTGGAAAAAAATTGACTATATGTGCTAAACATCTGCACAAAGTAGTCATGCCAATGAATAGTAAATCCTATCTGTAGTTATCTGGAAATGTATCTTTTATGTTTGGGTCCTTTGTTTAACCTGTATTTTTTTGTCTTTTCTTTTTTGTACTGGGATTGAACCCAGGATATTGCACTTATTAGGCAAGTACTTTGTTACAGAGCTACATCCCAGTCCAGAAACAAATATTTTAGATGATTTTTATTTGCTTTTATTATCTTTAAAACTTTATTGTTATTTATTTGTTTTTATGACTTGGTTAGGAGTTATTTAATTGGCTTTTGTATTTTATAAAAAAAGAATGCTTATTGATAACAACAAAAACTTAATAGGCTCATAGGATTTCTTAATTTGTAGCTTAAAAAGTTGGGTGTTCATGCTGATGGAAGATTGTGGTATTAGCAAAGATGAAAAGTTATATTTTAAATTTGCTTATATATTTCACACTTCTGTTTGTAATGGCAAGGAGAATATTTTCTTCCTAGTCAATCCTTCCTCCTTTTGCTAACTTGCATGAAACACCCTTCTACCCAGCTTAGGATAGTCAACTAAGATTTCACTCGATCAAGGCAAAAAAAAGAAGGAGGTCTTAACATTGATCTACTTGTTACATTCTCTTACCAAAAATCTCAGAATAAAAGGAGTAGTAGAGAGATAGAAAGGATAGACTAACACTGAGGATGTTTGCCTGCATCTTTGTCACTTTCCCACTTACTCAGGTTAAGTGCTTGGATATCCATTTATAAAAAGAAAAACAACCACACAACAAAAAGGTGAGACTAGGCATATAGTAGAGAGAGACATTGCTTCACTCTCTGCCTGCAAATTTGGGAGTAGGGTTGAGTCAGCAGGCCCTGGCAGGGTCTACAGTGTATGTGACTTTTCTACCCTATGCCCTAGAGAGGAGAGTGTCAGGGGAGGACTGGGCTGTGGACACAGGGAGCATATTGTTTCAGTGGTTCTGCTACAGTGCAAACTGGGCTCCCCCACCCCCCACCTCCCTGGAACTAGCTTTGCTACACATACAAAAAAAAAAATCTGTTCCTATTGAATTTTTTCCCCTTGGTCATTGTAGAACCATAAATATGGCTCCTGTATTTTTCTGGGTTGAGGGATGCTGAATTACCTATTGTTCTTGGCACACAGCTAGCACCAGTCTAGAAGAGGGACAAAACATAGCTAAAAGTTAATAGAAAATATTTGGCTTTGAAATAAAAGGAAAAATCAAACCCTGTTCTTTGAAAGCTTAATTTATCGATCTACTAAGTATTTGGAATTTCAATTTAGAGAAATCAGTATAATCCTGAGCTACTTTATCAGTTACTATCATTTACTCTTTAGATGAAAAATTTACAATAATTGTGCCATGCCATTCTGTAGTACTCATCTATATTGGAAGTTTTGCTTCTATTGGGGAAGATTCTTGCATGGTTAAAGGAAATGTTCATATTGAGGCAAATATACTTGCAAATGTCATTTGAAATCACAATTGACCTAGAATTTGGGGCAAAGTATCGTCATAGTTTTACTATATTAAACAAATCACAATCATGTGGAAAATTTAAGTTATTGCTTCATTTAGGATCTCCACATAGTATTTTATTTGACAAAGGAAGGTGATTTATCACTGATGAATCTTTCACAACTCCTGGAACAGCGCCTGTCATATAATAAATATTTGCTGTGGTTTGTGGGATCTTTCATTCATTAGCAAGCTTTGGAGGGATAAACTGACATTCTCTTTCAAACTTATACCTTGAGCTAAGAGTGAGAACAGATGGGGTT
This sequence comes from Perognathus longimembris pacificus, assembly GCF_023159225.1. Taxonomy (NCBI): domain Eukaryota; kingdom Metazoa; phylum Chordata; class Mammalia; order Rodentia; family Heteromyidae; genus Perognathus; species Perognathus longimembris. The sequence goes on along the minus strand of NC_063164.1, from coordinate 75,461,939 downwards.
AGCAGGAAGGAACCATGGATACTTAGACCGGAGCAACCTCCTTTTTTCCAAGTTATGAACTTGTCCCTGACAGACTAAAAAAGACAAATGCAGAATTGTGTGCAAATATTGGTCTTATTCTTTAAATGAGCAAGGGCCTTTTTATGGTTTATTTTTCAGAAAATCAATTAACATTTAACAAATTTTTCTCTGTGAAAAGAAGTAAGAAGGAATGAAGTCCACTAGTAAAGGTAGAGTTTGCTTAGAAAGGCACGTTTGAAGTAGCAATTTATGACAAACAATTTTCTTCCTTCTAATAACACATAAAACGCTAAAGAAAGAAAGCTATGATGACCAGTTTCATTTTGTCCTCTTTAGGTAAATTCACAGGCTCCATTAACAGTTTTTTTTTCCTTCTGATAATGTTTAATTTTCATGCAGAATTACAACATCTGATTGCTCAAAGTTTTCTCAAAGGAATAGTTTGAGCCCTGTTTTAAGTACTTTTCCTAATACCCTTTTCCCATCTTACATCTCCCCTGCTTTAGGCCTCATTTCTTCTTACCTTTCTGGATGCTATTTAGAAGGAAACTTTATTGTCAATTCTAGGCTTCAAGAGGCTTAACTTGTAAAATAGCTAGGTATGATTGTAGGACTTGAAATTTCCCTTATGTATGGAAAATTGACTAGGGGAAGTAGAATATCCATCTGAAATACATTTGGATGAACAATACTATTATTAGTTCTAATGTGCCCAGTGCCTAGGATAGAGCTTGTTTCATGAGAGGACCTGAATAAGTTGCATTCCTACATGAATTCCATAAAAAATTCCTAGATATAAGATAATAGATAGTGTTGGTTCTATATAGTCAATAAAAGTCAAAAGGTGAAAAAATCATCTTGGGCACAAATATAATTCAGACATTATTTTTGAATTCTTAGTATGATATTTTATTTCTAGAATGAAAAGCCCAAATCATTTGCAAAAAATTAGAGATATAACTGTTTGATTACTTGCAAAGGGGAATTTTCAATACAAAATAAAGTCATTCATATTTATACTAGGGTAATTCAAAATAACTTCCTCAATAAGCATTGCTACATTTAAATAAAATCTTGCCAACACTTTTGAGTACATTACTTTAAGGGAAAAAATGCTCCCTGTAGTGTCCAAACTATTTAAAATCTCACCAGCTTCCTCAACATATATCAGTTATCTCTCTTTAAGTCACTGACAAGCATTTAAAAACTGCTTCATCAGAACAACTGTTATACTTTCTGCTACCCTAGTTAGAACCTGATCCTCTAAAAAGGATCATATTTACAGCTTCTTCTGAAATTTTGAAACCATTTGGATGATATGTTTTTGCTATATTTTCCTTTCCTGATTTAATTACTGGGAACATTTGCATGAAAACAGGAGGATAGGGACATAGGATTTTTGTCTTATGAGTTCATCTGTTTCTGAAGCTTATTCCCCACCTGAGATCACTATCTGTTTTATTACAATTGGGACACTAGGAGCTGCAATGGAATTGATTTTTAAAATTGTTGAAAGTGAAATAGAGTTCAGAAATAGGAACTCCGAGTCTGAGGGACCAATGGACTGTATTGATAATAAATTTTCTTCCAGGTTGCTTTATTTATAAGCAATCCATATTGTCAGTGTCATGTGTTGTTGCTAGCAAAAAAGACAGAAATCCAGGAACCTACACAGAATTAGTGGATCAATGATTCTCTAAGGAAACATGCCCAGGCAATTACTGCTTGTTTTAGGTGTTGACATGTTGGCAGAAATCAGAGACAACAACGAAGGAACCAAGTCTAGGGCATACATAAGCTCCAGTGTGATCACTGAAAATTGAAAAGGTGACAAGGAAAAATATCTTCCTAATGATGTCCTTTTTGCAAGTAATTGAGGTTTTTCATAAAAGGAATCAGAGAATACTCTCAGGATGAATTCTGAGCATTTTTACTTGGAGTTACATGAACTTAGAACAGTTCATGCTGAAGTCATATATACTTTTGGCAATATACTCTTGCTTGTTGTATGGTCCTCTGTCCATTTAGTCTTCTAAGGTAGGACCCTGGGCTTTCATTTGACCTTTATATTTTCCTTAGTTTTCATCTATTTCTTCACCCCACTAATGATCTTCACCTGTGCTTAGTCCTCAACTGCATTGCTGTTTTCCATGCTTTTATCTCCACCCTAGGCCAGCTACTTATGTCACTTTTGTTGATGACTGGACCTCCTTCTAACTGGCTTTTCTGTTGCAGTTATCTTTCACATTCATTCTTTTTACCATCACCAGAATGTGTGACTGGCTAAAACTTGTATCTGACCATGTTACTGCTGAGCATAGTAGCAATTGATCTTTCTCAAACTCTTCCCCAAGGTAATCCTAAAGATAGATATTTTAATATTTACAGAGATTATTTTCAGTTAATAATAATTCAGCTTTGCCTCTTCCCTCCAGTTTTGTATAAATCCAAGTATCCAAGAAGTGGGGCCATGTTAATGCTGCCTGTTGCCAGGGCTTTCCAGTGGGAGAAACAACAGCAATGTGATAGACCCTTAGCAAAGTGCAAGGACCCTTTTCAGTGGAATGTTTTCATTTATTCATCACACTTCAAATGGCACATACAGCTTTTGTAGTATTGTTTGTATAGGTTTCTGAACAAAGAATGTTTGTTTTTATTGTTAGACCTCTTCCTATGGTTTCTCCTCTGTCTGGAATATTCTTTCCTATTCTATGACTCTCTCCAACATCACATCTTTCTGGAAGTTCAAGCCTGGCACTTCTGTCTTCAGAGCACTTGCCATTCTGCACTGCAATCATTTCTTTACATGCTTCTCTCAACTAGAGTGCAGCCAGTTTCTGTGTCTCTAGATTCTGCATTCTGGATTCAAACAGTCATTGACTGAAAATATTTCAAATTGCATTCATACTTGACCACATTTAAAATTTCTCTTGGTCATTCCTATAGCAATTGTCTACATAAACTGTAAGTAATACAGATGATTTAAAAACAGGGAAAATCATGCATAGTTTACATGCAAACATTATGCAGTTTTATATAGGGATGTGGACATCTTAAGGATTTAGTATCAGAGGTCATGGACCAAATCTCCCATGAGTATAGAAATATGGTTCATGGCCTCCTGAAGCCAGAGATGGTGCCATTTTTACCTGTATATCCCAATATCTAGCAAAAAATTGTCACCTAGTGGAGGTTCAAAATACTTTTGGAATTAAATATAAATATTATATTCCAAACTAATTTTTGTCCTTAATCAAAACATATGTACAAATATATTCTACCAATAGCATTTAGTTCCAGGAAGGCTATACGATTCCCTCACTCATACTGATAGAAGACTTAGAAGTTAGAAATATCTTATTATATCTTTTAATAACTTGCTTTTGGTTTAGACCTACATTTATAAAAGTACTAAGATAAAAAAGCCTTTTACATGACAACCCATATCAAATTTCATTTTTTTCATATACATGGTCCCATTTGATCTTTATAATAAACTTTTGAGTTTGACTAACAGTATTATGCCCTGATTGTGTGTGTGTGTGTGTGTGTATGTGTGTGTGTGTGTCTGTATGTCTCTGTGTCTGTGTCTGTGTGTCTCTGTATTGCTGGTTATTGAAGTAGAATGCTGTGTAAATACAGTCTCCCACATGCTAGATGCACACCCAACTAACCAACTTACATTGTCCAGGCCTTGCACTCAGTTTTAGAAAGGGAGAAATTAAGATCTTGGTAGAATAAAGTAAAATAACCAAGCCAATTTCGGAAGTCACAAGTATGTTTCATCTTGGATGATTCTTCCTGGAACTGGTAAAGGAGAAATCTTATGTGATAGATGATGAAATACTATATTGAAAAACTACCATACACTCATACATGGCCATCATCTAAGCAGAAATTGAACTCATATTTTATGTAAACTTAATCAGAACAATCCTTTTCGTAGAGACATTAGATATGAACACACTTGACTGGAAGATAGCTTTTGGGAGGACAACTGGAAGGTATTGTTCTCCTTTTCATAACTAATTCATTAGTTGCTCTTGGTACAATAAGACACCAAATCACAGAGCTGATTAGGACAGTACATTTTTTTATTGTCATTGTAAAGGTGATGTACAAGGGTTACAGTTACATAAGTCAGATAATGAGTGTATTTTTTTTGGAACAGTGTCACCTCCTCCCTCCTTATCTCCCAGTTATATAGTTCATTTTCAACATAGTGTCTAGTGAGTGTCACTGTTGATTTTGTTTACTTTTTGTCCCACTGTTTCTGTGCTCCCTCCTAACCCTCCCCAAACAGATAAACTTACAAGTAAGACAAAAGATACAGAAAACAAAAACAGCAACAAAGAAAAAAATCCTCTTGTTTACATTTCTCAGAGATCATTTTGATAAATATCATTTTTTTTTTTTTTTTTGCCCAGTCCTGCGGCTTTGACTCAGTGCCTGAGCACTGTCCCTGGCTTCTTTTTTTTTTTTTTTTGCTCAAGGCTAGCACTCTGCCACTTGAGCCACAGCACCACTTCTGGCCGTTTTCTGTATATGTGGTGCTGGGGAATTGAACCCAGGGCTTCATGTATACGAGGCAAGCACTCTTGCCACTAGGCCATATCCCCAGCCCGATAAATATCATTTTATATGATCATATGCACATAGCTTTTGAGCCTTTGTGATGCTCTCCTAAGATTATCCTCCTTTGGTCTCATTGCATGAATATTGTCTAGAGTCCTGTATAATTTATCATGTCCAAGTGTATTTTTATTTTTTTTTTGGGTAGGACAGTACTTTCATAGCTGTTGTAGTTTGGATCTTAAATGAACCTCCAGACTCATGTGTTAAAGGCTTGGCTCTTAGGGTGGTACTGTTGGGAGGTGGTAGAAACTTTAACAGGTAGAGCTTACTGGAAGTTCAATTAGGTCATGAAGAGCTGTTTAACGGGATTATAAGACTTTCTTCCCAGCCTCACTTACAGGTCCAAAGCCAGTAGCCCCAAACAACAGAAACTAAAGCCTCCAAATCTGTCAAAATGAGAATTTTCTATTTGTAAGTTGGTTATATCAGGTATTTCATTATAGTAGTGGCAAGCTGAGTACTACAATAGTGAAATTAGGAAATTAACTGAGTTTATTTAGGATAAGAGAGTAGAGACAAAGGGGACCTTGCAGAGATGAAACATTTAAATGAAATGTAACATGTTCCCTTTGTCATAGATTAATAAATTATTAGCTTTAAGTAAGTATAGTGAGATTACCTAAATGTGTGTTTCCTATAATTTTGTGTCACTTTTTCTAATCATGTGCATCTTAAGAAAGAGTACAGATTTTAGCTTTTTTTTTTCTTTATGGCAATATTGGGGTATGAACTCAGCATCTCACAGTTGCTCAGCCTCTTCCCTAATATGTCTCTAGTCCACTTTTTGCTATTTATTTTGGAGATGGAGTCTCATGGACTTTTCTTCTCAGGATGATTTTGAATTACCATTTTCCAGATCTCAGCCTTTTCCAATGCTAGGATTACTAATGTGAACCAGTACTCCCAGTACTCATCTTGCAGTTATGTTGTTAAATGAAATATTGCTTCTAGTAAATAGCTCCTTTACTTCTCTTTGCTCAGCTCAGATCTTTTTTTTTTGTCATTTGTGTGGATTGAACTCTGGGCCTGGGCATTGCCCCTGAAGTCTTTTGCTCAAGGCCATTTTGAGTCACAGTACTACTTGCTCTGCTGGGTGCTAGTAGCTCATGCCTTTAATTTAGTTACTCAGGAGGCCAAGATTTGAAGATTGAAGCCTGCCAGGGCAGGAAAGTTTGTGAGACTCTGATCTCCAATTAGCTACCAACAAGCTGTAATTGGAGCTGTGACTCAAGTGGTAGAGTGTTAGCCCTGATCAAAAATGCTTTTACACCACTGAGGACTTGAGTTGGATAATGCATCATAGTTATCAGGCAATTAATACATTCAAATAATGACAGGGCATTTAATTTCCCTACTATTTGATTACTTGACAAATTATACATGTATGCTATGCATTTATTCATTCAGCAAATGCTAGTCAATTCCATACGATGTGCTGGGAATTTTTCTAAGAATAAGAATAAAACTATAACCAAGACAGACTTGTCTCCTACAGGCTAGCAAGAAAGACAGGCTGTGTGTGATGGATGCTGTTGGGAGTAGAGAAGGCAGGCCCATATAGTCAAATGATAGCTACAAAATAAAGTGAAGGTGAGAGTAGATCTTCCTAATGCACAGAAGGTCAGGTCCTCAAAATCCATCAACCACCACTGGAATTAGTTTAAATCACCTGTGACATGTTATCACCCTTGTGGCTGTGGGCTAGAGGCATGTTGGGAACCTCAGAGGAGGCTGGAAGAGAAAGAAAATAAAGCCTAGTGTTAGAGCTACCAGAAGGAGTTCAGTGTTTCAATGGTGACAGTTAAAGAGCTTTCTCAAGAAGCTAACTTCAGCATCCAACATTCATTCTAGTACATGGGCATCCTTATACCAGTACCACAAGGTCTCTCACTTACTATGGTCCTGTTCTGATTGTAATAGGAGCGTGTTCAGCTGCTGGAAACCCTATCCTCCCTGACAGGAGGAAGTAGGCAACGACTAGACAGATGGGGGAACAGCCTCAAAGGAGTCAAGGGCTTTTGTTCTGAGAGAGATGGAAAGGACATAATGAAAACCCCAGAACTCCAGAAGGACCTGGAGGCTCAGAGGCTGCTTCTTAGGGGCTCGGTGGCAACTATGGCCTCACTAGATATCAGAGTCTTTCTTGCTCCTGGCCCTTCTTCCTGTCATCACAACCTCTCCATTGTTGATTTGTTTAAATCCCAATGCTATCTGTTGTGCTCAAACATTGAATAGGCATTGGTTTACATCAAGAACTACTTATTAATAGCTTTTGGATGTGTATATGGTTTTTGTTAGGAAAATATTGTTTTCAGAAATTGTTATCTCACTAGAACACAAGTAAGACTTGAATTTTTGCTGCAAAAGTACGATACTTGAAATTAAGATTAATATAAATAAATACCTTCAATATTTTGATATGCTTATTGACTCTAAGGTACATTTTTCTCAACTATCTAAAAAGTGATAACAAACCTATGATGAAGTAGTGAACATATGATTTTTTCCCTTTGCGCATCTTTGTTGTATACTTGAAATAAATAGATATGTGCATATGTGCTACTGTGTAATAGATTGGGGGTCTTAAAAATGTACCCAGCTACAAGGTAACAAACAGTATAAGAAATGTATCCAATGCCTAACATATGAAACTGTAACCTCCCTGTACATCAGTTTGATAATAAAAACTTGAAAAAAAAATGTACCCAGCTGACAAAAGCTATTGTTTTTTTTTGTTGTTGTTCAACTTTGTTTTAAAGTGTTATGCTCAATGGCAGAATTTCATTTTCTGTCTGTTTGAAGTCATATTCAGTCTTTTACCTCTGCTTCCAGCAAAAGGCTGAACCAGGCACATAAGCACAAGTTTTAACTTAACCACTTCTCATTTGGAAAGTGAGTTTGGCTAAGTGCCTTAACTTCTTTGGGCCGCAGTTTCTATATTTATAAATAAAAGATACCAGCGCTAACCTGGTGGCATGGCTTGCTCACTGGGAAGTGCTAATGTAGGTGTTGGGTATGTGTATTCAGATCCACATAGTATAAATTAAAATATGAATATGTTCAAAAGCTCCATCCATTCCTGAGGCAAGAAATATGAAATGGCAACAATGAAAAAAGTCAGTGAAACTCTTGGCTTCTAACCAACCCTCCCCCCAATTTTTCCAAACAGCATATTTTAAAAGATGAAGAAAGATAAAAGAATGGAGAGAGTTGCCTTTTTCCTCCAACCCTTAAAACATTTTCTCCATTAAGAAAACTAAGCTATAGAAACAGGAGGTACTAAAGGTAGCCAATCAAAGGACCATTTAGAATGCTGTATTTATGAAAGTGAGGTGCCATGAACATGTCATTGTATCAGACAGGGGTGGACATGATCAGAACAAGCTTGTTTCCAACTCCCTTCCCTCATCCTTCGCCAAGAATCATAAGAATCTAATGACTGTGTAGGAAGAGCTTTGCCAAATGAAAGCTGAAATGAGTGTGTGTGTATGTGTGTGTGTGTGCTTAATATATAAAGGGAGAATGCAATTGAGACACACTAAACTCTTTCATTGCCCCTCATTTGGGGCCAAATATTCATAACACAAGCTGTCCAGATGTGAGACCCTAAGGAGAACATAAGGAATTCCTGGGTAGAAGATGGTTGGCCTAGTGGCCTGTCTCCTCTAAGTTTCTTGCAACACACCTCTCTGTGTTGTCAGCATATCTTCTAAACCCTTTTGCCGACATAAACATGTTCAGCTGTCTCTTAAACTCATTTTTACTTTACTCAACAGACTTATTTGGTAATTCCTAGTTCTTTTCATATGGCTGTAGATCTGTAGACATTATTTCTATCCTTTTCTTAAAAATTTAATGGTTTTCACTATGTGATTCTCATACATGTATACAATATATTTAAATATATTTAAATATATACTTAAATCACCTTCCATCACCCCATTTATTCCTCCTTTTGGTTCCCCCAAGCAGTTCATTTTATATCCATAATATGTGTATGAGTGTGTCTGTCTGCCTATCATCTGTCATTTATCTGTCTGTCTACTGACCTTTTGGACCTTTTTTCATGTGCTTACTGATCATTTGTACTTCCTTTGAAAATTGTTCAGTTCATTTGCTCATGTATTGATAGAATCATTTGTTCTTTTGGTGCTTACATTTCCAACTCCTACATTCTCAAGTATTCTTTTGTCAGATAAACAATCAGCAAAGATCTTCTTCCATTCAGTAAGCTGTCTTTTTACTCTAGTATATGTTTCCTTTGATCCTTTTTTTAGTTTGATGACTTCCCATTTACCTACTTGAGCCCTGCCTCTAGTTCTGACATTTTGCTGGGAATTGGAAATGTGAGTCTTTAGGATTTTTCTGCCAGGCTGGATCTGAACTTCAGTTCTCAGATCTTAGCCTTGAGTAATCAAAACTTTAGGCATGAACCACTGACACCTGACATTTGCAAAATTCATACTTTTGGGGAAGGGTCAGTATTGGGGTTTGAACTCAAGGCCTTATGATTACTACTATTGCTCTACCACTTGTGCCATGCCTCTGCTTTGAATTTTTTCTTTAAAAAATTTTCCAAACCCAAATAATTTATTAATTAAAAAATGGGTTGGAAAATGTTTTAGAATCAGTCCTATTTCATCCATCTCCCTAACTCTTCTCCTTCAAGTTGCTTGTTTCCTGGCATGCTTTGGAATATGAACACCTTGAGTGATCCCTCAGATGTCAGAATCCAAAGCCAAATATTTTCTCTAGATTTGTAGGAAAAGTGATATTAATTGAGTTATTTTAAGCATATATCGCACAGGAGAATTCTGTAGGATTTTTTTTTATTTATTTTAAATTTGTGGACTGTGAACTCTTTTAGAGAAATGTCTCAATAAAGAGCATGCTCAAACCTACTTCTTAATGATTCCTAGCTTCAGTCAAATCATTTGAAAGATTCCTATCACCAACAACGGCTCTGCAAAGCGTTGTGTAAAACAGCATTCTTCAGGGTTATATAATCCCATGGAAGATGACAAAACACTTTTTGATGCAGCGGAATGTAACCACCCACTTCCTTCAGGATTTCTTTGTATGTTTCTTTTTATGCTGTGTTTCTGTGTGCTTGTTGTGTGTGTGTGTGTGTGCTTGAGCATGGATGTGTATGATTGTGTGTAAATGTGTACTACTTAGCTTGAGGGAAGGTCATGAAATTCTTTCCTGGTCACTGTGCTGCATGACTGATCCATTTCATATGATGTGTTTAGTATGGTTCATTGCCCGCTGGTCCTATTACTTAACAATGTGCACTAAATTGATTTTTTTATTTACAGGTATAAATGGAAATTTTGGCTTCTAAGAATTTATTATTTCCTGGCTAGGAGATTCTTAGTTGCACTAGCTCTGTGAATATTGGACTGTAAATACCTAGAATAAAGTTTGGGGTAGTTAATTGGAATATTATCATAAGATAAACTTGTTATTTTTATGGCTTAAGCTTGAGCAAGTGAGGCTCATTAGTCTAGGAGATATTTACCATAATTTTTTTAGGGGTTTCAAAAAAACTATGTATACAGCCTTATGGATCAGAGGAAGTTACATTAGTGGTCATGTGTAGCAATTACACAAAGGTTCAAAGGGCTTGAAACCTTTATCATTTTCTGTTACTTTTTGTTGATAGCTTCAACTTCTTCATTTGAGACACTCTTGGCTTTCCCATAGGCTTGAAGAAATAATATTAATTGACTGAAAACTATATGCCAGTCTCTTTTATAAACTTTATCTATATTGCTTCATTAAATCCTCAAAGCACCTTACAAGGTATAATGTTTATTTCCATTTTACAGAGAATAGTGCTATGGAAGATTATTTAACTTGACATGTAACCCAGGAGTGGCACTACACTCATATTCTGGATCAGGGTTTTTCTCCTGGGCCATTCTTCATAGCCTAGTTTCTTATCAGAGTCTCAGAAGATGAACAAGCCATTTTAAGCTTCCTAGGCTGGATATAGTTTTGCATTTTTTACTTTTTCAACAGTGGTTAACATCCACTTGGATCTGGGAAATGTTTCCTAGAAAATCAACTCTGTTTACTTATTTTGATTTTTGGCTTCTTAAAAGACAGTTTTATTGAGATATAATTCACATATCATAGGACTCATCGTGTAAAAGTCTATGAATATACTCAAAGAAATATGTACAACCATTTAGACTATAAAATTACCAAACTCAACAATTTTCTTTCCCTCACAATAAGAAACCATACATCCTTTAGCTATCACCATTAGACTGGGTACAGTCTATCCTTCCATCTCTCTCTGCTCCAGGCATTAATGTTGTTTCTGTCTCTGAAGATTTACCTACTCTGGGTCTTTTATACATATGGGATTATATAATAAATGGCTTTTTGTGACTGAATTTTTAACATTCAATATTTTCCAAGTTCAACTATGCTTTTAGCATACCCGGTAACTCTTATCTACCTGAATACTATCTATTTATCTACCTATCTATCTTTGCTGGTCCTAGGCTTGAACTCTGGGCCTGGGCACCGTCCCTGGGCTTCTTTTGCCCTACCACTTGATCCATAATTCCACTTCTGGTTTTCTGGTAGTTAGTTGGAAATAAGAGTCTCACAGACTTTCCTTACTGCATGGCTTTGAACTGCAATCCTCAGGTCTCAGCTTCCTGAGTAGGATTACAGGCATGAGCTACCAGTGCCCAATAGCATGTTATTGCATAGACATCCCATTTTCTATTCATTCATATATTGATGGAAACATTGAATTTTTTCATGTTTGTGTTATTATGAATAGTGCTCCTTTAAATATTTGTGTACATTTTTTGTTTAAACACCTGCTTTCCATTCTTTCGAGTATATACCTAAAAGTAGAGTTCCTGAGTTTTAATTCTGCTTTACTTCTTAAGGAATTGTCTAACTTCTTCATAGTAATATTTTACATTTCCATCACTAATGTATGATGATTCTAATTTTTCCATACACACCCTTACCAATGTTCTTTTGTTTGCTTTATTTTCCTTTTCTTTTCTCTTTTTGTTTTGTTTATAGCCAGCTTAGTAGGTGTTACATGACTAATTAATATTTAAGGTCTTCTAAAAATTCTTAAAAGAAAACTTTATTTTTCTTTTCTTTTCCACTAAGATTTGAGTATTTGTCTTTACATGCATTAATCTTCCCTCTTTCTCCTTCGCTCCCCTTTTTCTTGAAGTAAGTATGGACAGTTTTGTTTCTTTCATATTTTCAGGGCACAGTGCTGAAGGTTTAGCACATGCTTGCGAATGAATGAATGAAAAACTAGGGGAAGGTAGGTGGACAAGGAATGTTGGGAACCACCCTTTCACTCTTATTGTGCCAAGCACTGTGTAGTAATTACATGGGTTACCTCATTTTATTTTTATAACTGCAGGAAGAACAAATATTATAGTATTTATTTTACAGAGGAGAAATTAAAATTGTCACAATTCTCTTGTGATTCAACCACTGAGCATATAACTTGGTTTTTAACTACACCCTATGAAGCAAGAACTTGTATTAATTTCCCAATTGCATGCCACAATTAAAAAAAAAGATGAGGACCATTACTACTTGTGGTCCTAGTAGCATAAAGAATCTCACATGGCATACACTTTCTCTGTACCATGCTCCACAATAGCTGCCTTCTGTACACTAATAACTTTTAAAAACTAGTAAGTGATATTATTATTATTATTTTCAGGCAATGAAGCAGTCACTGAGATGTTAAGTAATTGACCCAAGAACAAATAGCTAGTAAGGAATGAGCTTGTGCTTCTAGCCTCGTAGAGGAACTGTATTATTTCTTCTGGAGATGGAACCTAGTCTTGCACATCATTGAGACACATCCTCATCCCACTTACTGTGTTTTAAACAACTTACCTGTAATATATGCAACTTATATATAAAATATGTTATGCTACATCTGAGTAGAACATTTTTCACACAGTGAGGAGCTGGCTATGCTTACTTTTAACAATTTATTTAATATTTAACATTTATTTATTTTTTTCTGAGTTTTTGTTATTTTTTAAATTTTATTGTCAAATTGATGTACAGGGAGGTTAAAGTTTCATAAGTTAGGAATTGGATACATTTCTTGTACTGTTTGTTACGTCCTCCCTCATTCCCCCCTCCCCCTCGCCTTTCCCTTCCCCCTCATGAGTTGTTCAGTTCATTTACACCAAATAGTTTTGCAAGTATTGCTTTTGTAGTCGTTTGTCTTTTTTACCCTGTGTCTCTCGATTTTGGTATTCTCTTTCAGTTTCTTAGTTCTAATACCAGTATACACGGTTTCCAAATGCCCCATTTGTAAGGAAATGGAAGGACTTGAAAAAAAATTATACTAAGTGAAGTGAGCCAGACCCAAAGAAACATGGACTCTATGGTCTCCCTCATAGGGAATAATTAGCACAGGTTTAGGCTAGTCACAGCAGAGGATCACAAGAGCCCAATAGCTATACCCTTATGAACACATAAGATGATGCTAAGTGAAATGAACTCCATGTTATGGAAATGATTGTTTTATCACTGTTGTAACTACATTCAACATGCTATGTGTATCTGTAGCTTCTATTATTGATGATCTTCTTGTATCCCCTTCCTGTGGTGTACCTGCACTATCTCTGTATCATATCTGAGTACATTAACATTTATTTAATAGTTAAGAAATATAGTTACTTTGTGTCTTATATAAATTTTATGATGGCATTACATAAAATACTGGTAATAATCAATGGTTATGATAAATAAAATATTATAGCTGATATAGAAGTTTTATGTACTTCAATTATATATTCATATATATGTACATATGTATATATGAGTATATACATATATAAGAATATAAGATTAGGGCTGGGAATATGGTCTAGTGGCAAGAGTGCTTGCCTTGTATACATGAAGCCCTGGGTTCGATTCTGCAGTACCACATATATAGAAAATGGCCAGAAGTGGTACTGTAGCTCAAGTGGTGAAGTGCTAGACTTGAGCAAAAAGAAGCCAGGGACAGTGCTCAGGCTCTGAGTTCAAGCCCCAGGACTGGCAAAAAAAAAAGAATATAAGATTTTATATATATACATATATAATATACGTATATGTATATTCTGACCCAAATATATACACACATATACACACATATATACGTATATATCTCTGTATATATGTGTATATATATCTGTATATATACGTATATATGTATATATGTGTGTATATGTGTGTATATATATGAATAGATTCATATACATACATATATATATGCATACACTGATCCTAAGGTATTTTTGAAAGGTTTATACTAGGTTCTTAAGTGTTGGAAAACTTCTCTATATCCATGTTTTTGAGGTAGCTATAAGTGTGAAAGCAGAGAAATCAAATGCCTTTAAACTTTCAATAATGAATCAATTTGTTTTTCTCAAGCTTCATATATAGGTTTGTTGTTTCATCATTCTTTTGAATCATGTTCTCCATTGCTTTTCATGCTTCATTCTCATTCAGGTTTTTATTTTAAACAGAGGCCTGCTACCATTTGGCATATGTCTTCCCTTGGCAGTGACATCTTGAAAATTAAAAAAAAATAATGCCTCCCTCACAAACATCCAGGTTGGCTGTCTGTAACTGCACCGTGATTCAAAATGTGTCACCTTATTAAATTCTGAAAATTGTTCAGAACATTGTCTCTATAAATGTTTTGGAAGGGCTTTACTGTCAGGTCAGCTTTCTAAGATCTAGAAATATGTCAGACCTGGCAGCCTTACCTTTATTTAAGAGCCAAAATACAAATAAGTAGATTACAAAGCAATCAATCAATACAGTATTGCAGGATGTTCTGGTTGGCATTGACCTCAAGAGTTCGACACCTTCATTTTATGGATGAGCAAATTCATCTATAAACTGTAGAAGACAAGGTTTTTTATCCTCAGTTACAGCTAAGCAGGTTACTTTGGTCATGCTCCTGTGCCTCAGTTTCCTAATCTGAAAGACAGATTTCTTATCATTTGCTAATCCCGAAGCTTCTGCAAGATGCCTCAGTTCAATTTTCAGTAGAGTCATGACAAATTTTATGTATTTCTAGTCCTTAAAAAGTTCTGGCCTTGGGCTGGGAATATGGCCTAGTGGCAAGAGTGCTTGCCTTGTATACATGAGGCCCTGGGTTCGATTCCTCAGCACCATATATACAGAAAATGGCCAGAAGTGGCGCTGTGGCTCAAGTGGCAGAGTGCCAGCCTTGAGCAAAAAAGAAGCCAGGGACAGTGCTCAGGCCCTGAGTTCATGGCCTAGGACCGGCCAAAAAAAAAAAAAAAAAAAAGTTCTGGCCTCCTATAAGAGATTAATCTTTTAAGTGCTCTCCAATATATAAACAATATATAAATGCATATAATGCTATAAAATATATATTTATTATATACTTATGTACATATACATTTATATAATACAAATAATACATTTATATAACATAAAATACACTTACACATGGAAGCTCTGTCAATGTATAGTTATTAAAATATGATAGATTTTATTCATTGTTGAAAGAATAAACAAAGGGAGAATATATTTTTCCCTTTATCAGTGTTTCTTTACTTTTTGCTCCATCTAGTTTTTTGTTGTAGGATTGCTTGGGGATATTAGGTTACTGACCTTTGTTTTCCTTTATACAAGAAGCTTTTACTAAAGTCTTATAAGAAACCATGATTCTCACATGCAAGTAATTAAATGGATTTAAAGCAAGAAAACAACATAGGCACAGATTTGAGTTGATTAAATTTGTCTTGGAAAATTTGTGGATCCCAACTTGAAAGTCATGTTGTGCAAGAGTGTATTGGCTTTCTGACAGTACTTCCTATCCTAATGTGTCTGGGTGAATTCAAAACTCCTGTGAAGCACCTAAGTTTAGGAAGCTTGGCAAATGACCTAATCTTACATGGTGCACACTCATCTTCACAACTGTAAACATCTATTTTCTTCAGGTATCCTCTGCTATTCCTATGGAAAGTCTGGAACAGGAAGACTTTCGGTGTGTTAAAAACTTGTGATTGAAATAAATAGAGATGTGGGTGACTTAACAAACTAGTTTTCATGTGTGTGGGCCAGGATTTGTAGAATTCTAGAATAGGTTATGTTAGCCTTCCCACTTTCAACATCTTTATGGATGTGGTGTTTATATATCCTAGATTTTCCAGGGCAACCCTGGGTTGTAAATATTCTGTTCTCTTGTTCCCATAAGTACAGTCATACTTGTCAGGCAATGTGCTGTGAGTTTTGGTTTGGAAAATATGGACATCATATGCACACCAGAGCTTGTTTTTACTGGCCAGAAGCCCTGTGCTATTCCTCCACTTTGCCCTGGCCCTAGCCTACTTCCCATTGTCATCAAAGGCTTGTGTCTGTTACAGTCCACTTGCTTGTGATGTCTAGGCCTAGTGTCTAGGGGGCAATGTGAACAGTAAACTAATCTGTGCTAATGGGCAAGCAGGAAAAATTAGGGTCAGGAAAAGCTGCATATCCAGAGCTTTCCGTCTCCTTTCAGGTAGCATAAGTGGCACACTGGAAGTAATGTGTTGACTTCATTTATCACTAAGAAAGTCCTTTTGTGGTTAGTTGGTAGAAGTGGATTCACAGAGGCTGCAAAAGACCCTGAAATTATATCATAGCCATGGATACTATCACTACCTCAGATCAGTTTTTTATATGAGTGTCCCAAACATGATTAGACCCCTATAAGAGTTGGACAGGATTAAAAGGACAGTGTGCCAGTGCCTTCCCTGCCCACAATGGTTTCTTCTGCGTGTGCTGCTCAAATGTTCTTTTGGAAAGTGAAATGGCTTTATGACTATATTTGCTGAGATAACAATGGCAGGTCTGTGCCTCTCCATTGTCAAATCCCTACACTCCAACGCAACTTTTAAAAACTAATCTTTCACGAGGAAGCCAACTTTAACATTCATACAAAGATCTGTAGGGTTGTGTGAAGTATTTACTCAAGCTCAAGTTTATTGGTGGACATTTTTCTTATAGCCTAACTTTGTTGTTTCTATTTATTTGATGTGATTTTATTATATAAACATATAAAGATTTTTACAAATTGTCCAAAGAGCTTATTTTTAAAGTCTGCTTAAGCACTTTTATTTGTATCACATTTATTTTTTTGTCTTGGTTTGGTATTTAGCTGTGATAGGGTTCAACTGAACCTCCTCTAACTCTTTGAAAAATAACTGCTCATTCCTCTGTGTTAAGCAGTTTACTGTTTAGAAATTCAGTCAGCATTCTTTTTTGGCAATTTGTGTTCTCTTAAAAAGCAACACTAGTACCTTGACTTTTTCAGTCCTGAGAGCATTTGCAAAACCAGATGCTTTCAATATCCTCTGTTATTTTTTAATCATACACAGTCTCAAGAACCATCTCTTGAGATGGTTGACTATTTTGAAAAATAGAAGAGCAAGTTATAATGTCTTTAGAAACAGGATGAAAATTTAGTGTGATTATTATCCTAACAAATATTGAAAAATCAAGATATCTTATTATCAACCCCATTCTTTCCTTATAGCCCACTATCAAATTGTTTTTACTGACCTTTTATGTCTAATTTTGAGGAACTTAATGCTAACATTGAAGAATAACCTGGTTACTTTTGCTAGCTGTAATCACCTCAGGTAATAATGATATTTAATTGAGGGCTTCCTACATGTCAGATATATTAACTTCCAAGATTTTAATGACAAATCTGAAAAAGAAAGACATTATTGCCATTCTACAGATTGGGAAGCAAGTTTATACACACACACACACACACACACACACACACACACTTCTGTCTTACTACTGGTAACATTAACACATTCAAACCAAAATCTGACTTAGAAACCCCCATTTCTAACCACTGTGCTAGAGTACTTCCTGCTAACCCTGCCTAAAAGTGTCTGTTATGTAAATCTACACATTCATTGATAATGAACTTCCTTCTTTTATACTGCAATATGCATATTTGAAAGCATTTAATATTAGCCTGCATTACTTACACTTTTTTTTGTAACTTGGAAAATGCCCAAATGCACGTAACACATTCTGAGAGTGATACAAGATAAGGGCTAAAAGACCTCCTAGTTCTCCATGTCAGGCAGTCTTTGGTGTGGGCAATTTCAAAGTTCTCATAAGCATGTCTAGATATGACTCTATGTTCATTTCCTTTGTTATTTTTTAAATTGCATCTTGAAGTTTACCAGCAAAATTATTACATCTTATCACTTTCTGCTTGCATAGGAAACATATAAAATTTATTTCTCTGGAAGATATTGTAAAGATCTTTTTGTTTTTTCTTTTGTTTGTTTTTATTTTTTTTTAAGGGATTTGAGAATCACAGTCTGTAAGCTCTGAACTGGGCAAATAGTTTAAAAATACTGAATTATCTTTTCATTGAATATTTGTCCTTTCAATTGTAGAAGAGGGATTCAGTCAAATATTTGCTGTTTTATACTATATACATGGTTGTAGACTTTTTGTTTAGATTAGAAACTCCTTTTAAATGTAAGCGATTTGTCTTTGTCCTACATTCTCAATAAAAACAGAGAAATTTTCATAACAGGTAAGCGGGGACCCAGGGTGGAAGAGCTAAGAGAAGGCAGTCACCAGTAAAGAGGTTACAGAATGCTTCTTGGGCTTCTTTGAATCAACCAGCATAGGCCTGGCATTCAACTATGCAGAAGGCGGATTGCTTCAGTCTTGTCTTAGCCAGGGGCCTCTCTTTTCCTCCCGGGGCTCCAACAGAAGCCTATAAATCTATTATATTTCAAGTTTTATGGCAGGACTTTTGTTTTCATCTCTGGTGGACTGGAAACCATGAAGTACCTTGCCTTTGCATCCCAGTGCCTAGTTAGTGCCAAGTAATCGAGTGTAAAATAAAAACAAACACATATGCAAATGATTAAATAATAGTGATTAATATTTTGTTCCCCAAATGTTATGCAAATATGGAAGAAGCCCTTCACATGAGTGAAAGTCAGGGTATCCTACTACATGGTGCTTGTTTAGCCCCCAAAACATTTACTTTCTGCCGTGTTACCTTTGCTGAATTCTGAGTTGCTTTTACCTCTGCAGTCTTGTCTGTACTAAGAAGGTAGTAGTCACTCCTGTCCCTTGTTACTTTCACTTATGAAGTGATGTCATGTCCTAGCCCCAACTTTCAGACTTCATAGACTTTTTTTTTTTTTTTTTTTTTGCCAGTCCTGGGGCTTGGACTCAGGGCCTGAGCACTGTCCCTGGCTTCCTTTTGCTCAAGGCTAGCACTCTGCCACTTCAGCCACAGTGCCACATCTGGCCGTTTTCTGTATATGTGGTACTGGGGAGTTGAACCCAGGGCTTCATGTATATGAGACAAGCACTCTTGCCACTAGGCCATCTCCCCAGCCCCAGACATTCTTTTAAAAAATTACAAAGGATAAGGGCTGAACCAATGCAACAGCAATACAAAACAATAAGTTGGAAATTAACTGCACAACTTAAAGGGGAAGGACTGTGAGGGAGGGCAGGTGGGAGAAAAATGAGGGAGGAGGTACCAAGTATGATGAGAAATGTATTCACTACCTTATGCATGTAACTGTAATCCCTATGTAGATAACCTTGGTGATAAAATTAAAAATAAAAATTACATTGCTCTGGAAAAAAAATTATCATCACTGGTTTTGAGACCAGAGTTTGAATCCAGGGCTTTGTATGTTCAAGTATGTACTCTATAAGCTATATCCTTATACATACTTTGACTTTAAGTTGATAGTGATCTACAACTGTTCTTAATAATGATCCATTAAGTTGATAATTATTTGGATCCTTGTCCTGGTTAGATCCTATATCAGAAGGCAAAAATAGGTCCTAATTTCTCCTCTCATAGAGTTTACATTTGAATAGGAAAGACATAAATGATATACAAGTAGAGTTTAGATTTTAGTAGGTAATGATAATTGTGACAGAAACACTAAAGGGAACAAGAAAGATAGAACGATGGACATTTAGAGAGGGTGGAGAATAGAAGCCTTGCTCAGAAGGTGTGTAATGTTCCTGAACACAGTACGGAAGCACTACACGGCAGAGTTTGTGGGAAGTGCAGTCCACAGATGATGCCATCGCAACCACTTGATTATTAAAATCCTTTTCTGCTGAGGATGCCTTTTGGGAAATATTCACATGGGACGAAGATATCTTCACTTTTAGTTGTTGTTGTTTTTGTTGTTTATTCTTAGAGGTCCAGTCCAATCATGTTTAAAGACCTTGACATTGGCTTTAGGCCACATATCAATATATAATCACACATTTGGACCTTTCTCTTTCTGAGAAAAGTAGTAAGCCAATTAACATCCAGTTCTTGATGGGCAGCTCAGGTTTCAAGATTACTTAGTGGACCATAGTTCAATGCTCAGATTTCTTTTTTGATCTGGCCATGGGGCTTGAACTCCAGGGCCTGAGTGCTATTTCTGAGCATTTAGCTCAAAACTAGCACACTACCACTTTGAAAAACACTTCCACTTCCAGTTTACTGGTGATTGGTTGGACATAAGAGTTTCACAGGTTTATTTGTTGGGACTGATTTTGAACCAAAATTCTCAGATTTTTGCCTTTTGAGTAGCTAGGATTGCAGGCATGAGCCACCAGTGCCCAGCTCAAATGTTCAGTTGTTATCTAAGGTACTGTAGCAGATGGAGACCTGTCTCTGAAAAGGAGGGTAGTTATATATAGATGATCACAAAACTTTGTTGCAAAATCCAGATGACTTTGGCTACGATTCACCTGGTAAAGTGGACAATCAGGTGCATTGATCAAGGTGATGTCCTCAAGAGCATCTTCCTTCATACTGACTTTCAGACGTGTCCCTGAAAATGGGCTGTAGTTCTGCAGCATCACACTTTTGGGGCATTACACATGTAATGTGCAAAGCTATTGATAAACCAGGCCTAAGATTTCTTTATATTGGATACGTGATCAGGAGAAATTTTCCATGAAACCATCCTTACAGGCTAGAAATAGAAGGCAGAGTAACAAGGGTTGGGATTGTGGACTTTTGGGCCATTTCTTGTACTTTTCAGGGCCAATATGGGCCCTATCACCAAAATAACATATCTGTTTGTTGATAGAGTATTTATTGTATGTATGCCCAATTCCATAGGTTTGTGGATCAATCTGCCCACGAATTGTAACTGGAATTTTCTGCCTTCTGATATGCAAATGCCTTATCTATAAGTCTATAGTATTTATTACTTTCTGTTTATTGGTCAATCAGCATGTCATCAATATAGCAGACCAATGTGATATCTTTGGAAATAAAAAGGTAATTAAGATCCTTGAAAATCCCATTGGGATATAAGCCTAGACCCTAGAAAAACCCATTTTGTTATATACCCAAATAATATTTACTTAGAATTCACTATATGCCAGACACCATGTAAGTTTCTGGAAAACACAGTGATAAAAAGTGAAATCTGATACTCTAGGAACTTGTAGTGAAGTGAAGGCTCAGTTGCTAAAATATCTCCTAGGGTGTCTGAAGTACTCAAGGCAAATACTCCTGGTGCGCTGGAAATCATACCAAGTAGACTTCTTCCTTTAACTTATAAAAAGCATGCCCGAGAGATAAAGGACAAAAGACAAACCAATGGAACAGCAATATTTACAAAACTATATGCTATGAAACAACTGTACAACTCATGCAGAGGGAGGGGAATGAGGGAAGAGGTAAAAAGTTAGATAAGAAATGTACTCACTGCCTTATGTATGAAACTGTAACCCCTCTGTACATCACTTTGGCAATAAAGAAATAAACACACACACACACACACACACACACACACACACACACACACACACAGAAGCATGGCCATATAATTTATTACCCGAACTGGGGCATGTTCGAAGTAGAATGGGCATGCGACTAATATTTACTCCATAGTTATTATATTTACTTGCACAAAGGATAAAATCCAAGTATGGTTAAATAAAATTGGACCTGGTTTCTTCTATAGATTACAGAGAAAGCTTTCCATGATGTGCTTTTATTTCAACTCCTCCATGCTTTGCAACTTCAAAAGTGTTTGTTATTCTTGCTAAGTGATTTGAGAGTTTGTAGATGTCACTGTTATATATTTAGTCCAATGAGGAAAATGCATGCAAAGTATTTCTTCAGTGTACATTTTATGTATTGAAAGTCAGGTATACAGAAACTTTACCTTACAGAAGGAAATTGCTTTCTAGCAAATTAGGTTTTGATCTTTGCAGTGGTAGCTCTGGTGACTTAATGCAGATATGCATTAGTGTACTGTGATGTGATTTTTTAAAAAATTTTTATTATCAAACTGATGTACAGAGAGGTTACAGTTTCATATGTTAGGCATTGGATACATTTCTTGTACTGTTTGTTACCTTGTTGTGATGTGATTTTTAAAATAACTCAAATATCAATTTACACTTGTCATCACAACCCTTCTGACTTTCAAGTACAAATATGACACCATTGGCTCTTCTTAACAAATGAAAAAAAAGTTTTACCCCTCAAGTTTCCATTATAAGGGATGTATTCTTAAAATTATGGTTACATTAAAATTCTTACTACAAATGAAGCCAGCTAAAAATGTTTACCAACTTGAATTGAGCTCGTCATGTTTTGTTTGCTGAATAGTGTTTTTTGATTTTCCCAACATGAGAATGAGTCTCCAAACTATTTTTAAAAGTGGAGCTCTTATTCTAAAGAAGTGCTTGCCTCATTTTCTTCGTGCTACTCCAAACAAGATGTTGTTTATTACTTTGAAACACTATATGTAAACCCTAGGAATATGTTAAATATGATTGAAGTCTTGGCTGTCTTTAACAAATTGAAGTTTCCAGAAATTTAGCTATGTTTAAAAACCAAAGCCATGTTTTCAGGAAAGATTTCTATTTCCAAATATGTGGTTGCCCAAACCTTTTATATTTTCATGTCAAATTCAGTTGCCAAATAACACACACTGTACCTTAGCTATAAAAAAATAAAACCCAATGCATAGACTTCATATTTTAAAAAAGCTCTTCAAGAGTAGCAATGGTTGTATTTCTTAAACGTATGCAATATATATGTGTGTAAGTGTATTTTAAAGAAAATTCTGTATGGCCTTGGTTACTTACACTGTTTCAAATTGATGTAGACAGGACCAGATTGGCACTTCAGAACAGCTGATCTAGGAAAGTGCAGGAATTCCTAGCCAGGCCAAAATAGGAGGTCAAGAAAGTCATTTTTATAATAATAGTGGTTATCTGTTTAATGTGTGATCTGGCAGTGATATGATGTTGACCATAGGCAATTATGCATATTTCTAAACTGATTGATATAAGCTCAGAAAAAGAGAAAACCCCTAGTCTGTAATAAAAGGGTATTTATGTCCCTTTTTATTTCCTTCATATGCTTGACTTAATCATTTATAAAAGACAAATTAATAGTGAATACTGGTTTCACTTTGTATTTTATTTAGTGTGTGCTCCTACACATTTGGGATAGCTATTAATAGTGTTCTCAATAGTTCTGGCACAGGTTCAATGTCAATGAATGTATGATGTACACATTTTATAGTCTTCTTAAGAGATAATAATGAGGCTATGTACAGTGTGTCTTGATTTCTTTGGAGGCAGGGTGTTCATCTGTGATTAATAAGGAAAAGGTACCTGTTATTTTTCTTTAAGCTAGTGATATGTGATTTTTGTTCTAGTATATGAGTTTTCTTACAATGGCCATAACAGGATTAGATTATAGATTCATGCCTAAACTCGTAGTTGATGAAATAGGACTATCTTTTGTGTTAACATTTCAATGTGACTGAAAATTCATATTCTAGTTTTTCATATCAATGACAATACAATAAAACAGCAAAGGAGTTATATTGGCTTGTTGCACCCATCAAATAGAATCTTTTCTTTACAGAACAATACGTTTATTTATGAACAAGAGAATAGAACTTGGAGTGTTTCAAGTATCAGGAAAACTCTTTAGAAGAGAATAGTAGTTGGTGGCTGTTTGCCTACTCCATGGGCAAAACAAGGAAAAATGAGATTGGATTTTAGCAAAACAAGCTTAAAATAGTCTTGCAGGAGCAAGTACATGAAACACTGTGATGTGTTGCAATAAATACCTTCTGTAATTTCAGGACTCAGTCTGCTCTACTCACCAGGGTTCAGTGCCAGGCCCTGCACAGACATTTAATGTAATAACTAAAATAATGAATTAGTTGGGCTAGGAATGTGGCTTAGTGGTAGAGTGCTTGCATAGCATGCATGAAGCCCTGGGTTTGATTCCTTAGCACCACATAAACAGAAAAAGCTGGAAGTGGCACTGTGGCTCAAGTGGTAGAGCGCTAGCCTTGAGCAAAAAGAAGAAAGGGACAGCGCTCAGGCCCTGAGTTCAAGCCCCAGGACTAGCAAAAAAGTAAAAAGCAGCATTAGTTAGATACTTTAAAAATACATAGTAGTTGTGTGCTGGGGGCTCATGCCTGTAATTATAGCTACTCAGAAGGCTGAGATCTGAGAATCAAGTTTTCTCCCCTGGCAAGAAAGTCTAGGAGACCCTCATTCCCAATTAACCAGCAAAAAAGCCAGAAGTGGAGGTGTGGCTTAAGTAATAGAGTGCCAGCCTTGAATGAAAAAGATAAGAGATAATGCCTAGGTCCTGGGTTCAAGTCCCTGTACTGGCACCACTCATACATGTGCACACACACATTCTCTCTCTCCCTCCCACCCCCTCTCTCTCTTTCTCTCACACACACACGGTACAGTATTTTGTTACCATTAAGGGCATGCATTTGAGGTATAAGTAAGGTTTAAATTATGAGGTGCTATTGCTTTAAAGCTTAATATCATACACAAAGAAATCAGAATTGTAAATACTGAAGAATCTCTCTGGAACTTTACGCAATAGTAATAGACCATAATTTCTCACCCAGTTTTTCAAATTTTCTTAATGTTTTACTTTCCATGCAGCCAGTAGAGAGGCCATGAGTCTGCAGTATTGGGAGTGGTGGGTGGGTAGTCTTCTGATCCTGAAAAATTAATCATTGTTTGGGAGTGTTGGCAATTAGCTGCCCCTTCACCTTCACAAAGCTTCCAAAGACTGCACAGGGGATGTTAAGATATACTGGGTATTTGCTTATTCTTAAGTATTTTTCACTTTGGACTTTTTTTAATTTTTGGAACTGAGAGTGAATATGGTAAGTGACATATTGTTTCTTTACCATGCAACCAGCCCTCAACAGGGATTTTATTTGACAAATATAAAAGGGGACTTTTGAGCGTGACATCTAACCTTTGGCATTCAGCATCGAGGAGTTCTGAGTGGTCTGAGGAGGAATCATTTCCATCTGCACATGGATTCCAGGCCAGAGGTGGTCAGCCGCACATTGCATCCAAAGATGATGCTGTGCTTCACAGTTCTCGTGTTGACTTTTGGTAACTCAGCCTCCACAGGCTTCTGCTCCAAGTATCTGGTAAAGTTAGTGTCTGGGGCCAATGTATGCAAAGTCACCTTATTCATTAAGAAGGAAAGGCAGGCCATGACGAAAGTTTACAATAGTTTGATGGGTCTAGGGAAATAGTTAAGGCTGAAATATAGTCATCGTAGTCACAAGTTACAAGACTTACAAAATTTAGATTTGAGAAATATAAATAATATATAATGGCATGCCATTTTGACATGGCCTCCAGCCTATATTAACTTAATTTAAATTAGTTTATTGTTTTACATTATACGTATTTTTTTCTTTAGTCCTATGGTTTGAACTCAGGGATTTGTGCTTGCTTGGCAGGTACTCTGTTGCTGGTTCATGCTACCGGCCTTAGAAGCATTAAAAAAGTCAATTTATATCCTTGGAGAAAAAAGCGCTATATAAAGATATAAAAACAAAGGCCAGTGTGTTAAAGCCACCTCTTTAATTAGTTATTTTTTGTTTCAAATTTTACCTTCTTTAATTTCAATACCAACCCACAACTGTTTTGTGTCAAAATTCCTTCGGGACTAGATTTTTTCCCCTTTTATTTGAGGTAAGAATTTGTCTATTACATGGAAAGTAAGGTGTTAATAGCTGATCTCTGTAACCACCACTTTCTAGTTATTTGAATTTTGCCGAATTACTTAATTTATTTCACTGGTAAGAAGAGTAATACTGCTTATCTTCTATGAAGGTTGTGAGGATTACATGAGGACTGTATGTAAAGTGTCTAGTACATTACATCATCTTTTTTTTTTTTTTTTTTTTTGGCCAGTCCTGGGCCTTGGACTCAGGGCCTGAGCACTGTCCCTGGCTTCTTCCCGCTCAAGGCTAGCACTCTGCCACTTGAGCCACAGCGCCGCTTCTGGCCGTTTTCTGTATATGTGGTGCTGGGGAATCGAACCTAGGGCCTCGTGTATCCGAGGCAGGCACTCTTGCCACTAGGCTATATCCCCAGCCCCATTACATCATCTTTTAACCAAGTCTTTTAAGTAGGAAATGCATTGGACTTGGAGTTTAAAGTCTGTTATGTCACAGAAGGGAATGTATATTTTTTTCTCAAATATATTTTTATGGCATAACCAAGTGAGTTCTTAGTGTTCTCGTTTTATTATTATTGGATTCTAAGATGGATGGATGGATTTTTGAGTAAACTGTCAAGGATGTGTCTCCTCTCTGTACACATTATATATATCTGAGTATAGTGAGGATGGGGAAAAGGATGCAGATATAAAGGCCTTTTCTGTTAGTCTTTTCACTCTTCACTGATATTAATTATGGTATTTACAATGGGAGATACTGTCACCTGGAAAATCCTGAATTGCTAGTGGATATAGTCCCAAAATCAAAAGAATTACAAAATACTTGTCAATACAGAACTGTTCCACATAGGGAATGGTCTGTCAACTTAATGCTTGATGAATGCAGTTGGTCCACATGAATGACTCATACAGTGGAGTCTGAAACATGGCAGTGGAGCAAAGTGAGCTGTTGTTGATGGACAATGACCATTTGGTGCATGCCCACATTTGTTCAGTTATAGCATCAATTAAAACAATTGCTTTTGTCTAGTGGTTTCTATTCAGCAACTATTTGGCAGTAGGATATACCCAAAGCAAGAAGGAACTCATTTATTAAAAAGATAAATAAGAGTTTCTAATAGATAATGCAGAAGAACAATCTAAACTGAACTCTAGCTACGTTCATAATGATGCATCGGGATGCTGTGGGCTCTGTGGTTAAGAACATAGCAGTGTTTTAGTAGACGGTTTTTGCCAAGTTGCTTAATCTGTCTTAGGCTCAGTTTCATTATATCTCAGAGGATATTGACATTTAACTTACACGATAGTTTTTGGGAGATGGTGTAAGTGCTTGAAACATATTAGTCCATGGGTTATTGCTATTGATAACTATCAATATTACTACTACTACTACTGAAATCATCAGTAGTTTCCCCAAACCTCAAATTGTTAACAGCCATCAAGCTTTTGCTACACCCAATGAATAAGTCAAACAGTGCAGCAATAAGTATTTTAAACAAATAAAATAGAGTGTATATGCAGAGAAAAAGTTTTAAACAAAATTTTAAACTAAGGTAGCATATTGCTTAGTTTTAACTATATTTCTTTATCCTTGGGATCTTAGACAGAAAGGAAGTGATGATTACTTTTTTGCATATGTGGGCGCGTGTACACTTGTGCATGCACACTTTCGCGTGAGAGCTGTGCCAGTTGGAGCTTTTCCTTTAGCTGTTTTTCTCAAGGTTAGTATTCTTCCACTTGAGCCACAGCTCCATTTCTGCTTTTTGGTGACTAATGGGAGAAAAGTCTCCTTGCTGCTCTGGCTGGCTTTAAATCTTGATCCTTAGACCTCAGCGACCAAGTAGCTAAGATTTCAGGCATGAGGCAATAGCATCTAGCTCTCATTTTGTTTTGTGTCAGACAAATATACATGTGCTCAACTTGTGTTAAAGAAAGCATTATAAAGTGGAATCTTGAGGGGGGGAATCCTTATTTTGTACATAACTGTAAAAAATGGTAAAGAAATTAACCAAAGTAAATTAGGTGAAGAAAAATGACATCACTCTTGATAAGAAAGTGAGTGGTAAGATATTGTGGAATTACTGTTATGGAAATGAAAAAAACCACTGAAAACTAGATTGGTTTAAGTTCAAGTATTTTTGTCTTAAAGAACTTCAACTTGTGATTGGTTTACTAAATACTCAGTAAAATTTTGAGATGTTAGATGGCAGCTAGATGTGATAGTTATAACTTCAGATCAGAGCACCTGGAAGGGGTAGTGTTCTGGTGTTTCACTGTTTGAGTCTTTTATAAGAGAAGTGAAATTCTGTAGTCTGACTTTCAAGAAGTTATTTAGTTTTAACTGATATTCACATGTGCAACTTCTCCCATGTCAAGTCACAGGTTAGTTTATTTGGAGTTGAAAGGTTTCTAGATAATTTCCTAAACAATGGTCAACAAAGAAAAAAAACCTAGGAACTAAATTTTCGTATCTGACCTCCTAACACTTCAAAATCAGAAAATCTTTTATTCTATGTCTTTATGTGTTCTGTAATTATCAATTGATTATTAAGTCAATGAATTTTCCCAGAGTTGGTTCAATTATTTTTATGAAAATGATAAAATAACATAAATTGTTCTATATTTAATTTCTTTTGAGTACACAGTTACATACCATATAATACATGTATACTGTATACAGATTTCTAGATGATTTTCATCTTGCAAAGCTGAAATTCCATATCATAAATAACAACTCTCCATTTTGCCTTCTTCTTCAGCTCCTGCTAATTTTAAGCGGGATATGAACATTTTATAATTTTAGTTTAGGTAAACAGTAAATCACAGGAATGCACTTACTTCAAAGTATGGAAAAGTGGCAGGAATAATTGCCTATACTCATTATATTTATTAGTTTAACTATAGAATGGCACCTAATGATGCTGTATATATTAAGTCCAAATCAAATAAAGTACAAATTTTAAGGAAACAACGTATTTAAGTGTAGGAAGTTGTTTCAGTTTGTATTTGCAACCCTACATCAACATATGGTAAAATACCTAAAAGGCAGCTATCACTCAATATTTTTCTTCATTTGCATAGCAGAACAGAAGCCAGGCCTTATACTTCCTAAACAATGAGCTATATCTCCAGCCCCCATTCATAGCTTTGAAAAACAAGATTTAGGATTAAAATCCTAATGAAATGAGATAAAAGCACAAGACCATGGTAATGAAGGAAGATAACCATGGAAATACATGAATGATGAAGGAAGTTGTGAAATCATTTTCTGTTGAGATCCTTAAAAGGGGCAGATATTCACTTCAGTATTGTGGTTTTGTTGAGATACCCTCGGAATATCAGGAAGGTGTTAAGCAAGTCCTAATTTAAATTCCTTTCTTAGACTTGAAATGTTTTGTCTAGGATTTTGGTGTTAATAGAGGATAACATAGATTCAGGAGAAGGCTATGTTTTAGAGTCACCCCTTCCTCTTTTATTTATAGCAAGAATTGAAAAATACTCAGGTTCTTTCCTGGAAAATAAACATCATGGAAGTTTTAAGTCTTGATTCCCAGGTACACTTCTCCTTTACCTATTTAAAAAGTCACAACAATAAGATTTATCCAGTTAGTTTCCTACCATTATCATTTTAATAGCTGTTGTGTCCTGGTATGTTGGGTTAAATATGGCCTCCCGATGATGATGATGTTGTCATTATGATGATGGTGAATGAGTATGTCCATTATTCAAATATATAAATGATCCATCCATTTATCTGATTTTGTGTTTGGTGTGTCCTGAATGAAATTTCAATTCTATTTTTTTTTCATTGTTTTGAGAAATGAAGGACATGAAGATTTTTACTCTTGGCTCAGTAGGAGATAAACATGCAAACGTGACTTTTCAATTCTCAAGGTTTACAGTTTTATAAAGGGGAGACATATTTATGCATTGAGAATTAGTGAAGATTTTCTGGGACTATGACTCAATCTTTTATTTTTGCTTCTTTAATTGAAATTTAATTCATTTTTATTTGTTTGTTTGTGAGTCCTGGTGCTGGAACTCAGGGCATGAGCACTGTCCCTGGCTTCTTTTTGCTCAAGGCTAGCACTCTACCACCTGAGCCACAGCGCCACGTCTGGATTTTTCTATACGTACGTGGTGCAGAGAAATCAAACCCAGGGCTTCATGTATACGAGGCAAGCACTCTAGCACTAGGCCATATTCCCAGCCCAAAATTTAATTTATTTTTAATTTTTTTGTAATATTGGAGGTTGAATGCTGGGCCTTAAGCATGCCAGGAAAGGGGTCTACTTCTTGATTCATGGCCTTAGCCCTTCCATTTTATTTATCTTTTTTTTTTTTTTTTTAGTTTTTTTTTTTTTTTTTGGCCAGTCCTGGGCCTTGGACTCAGGGCTTGAGCACTGTCCCTGGCTTCTTCCAGCTCAAGGCTAGCACTCTGCCACTTGAGCCACAGCGCCGCTTCTGGCCGTTTTCTGTATATGTGGTGCTGGGGAATCGAACCTAGGACCTCGTGTATCCGAGGCAGGCACTCTTGCCACTAGGCTATATCCCCAGCCCTATCTTTTTTTTTTTTGAGATAGAGTTTTAATAATAATTTTGCCTGGGCTGGTTTTGAATTTGAGATCTTCCTGCTTCCATCTGCCAAGTAATTGGAAATTATGGTGAAGAACTTCAACACCTGGTGGAAATTCAATTCTTACTGAAACTTGCTAGGTCTTTAAAGAGCTAAGTATATGAATGCTGAATACCATAATTCTAGAGTTGCTCAAGGGTTGGTATTGGTGTGCTCCAGGTACATTTTGTATTAAATAGGTTTTTATGTGTCAATCTGGAAACTTAATGATCGTTTATAAATTTTTTCCCTTGGTAAAAATATATTTTGAGTCCAAATCAAATAAAGTAATAGTTTTAGGAAACTGACATGTTTAAAAGTAGGAAATTGTTTCAATTTGTACTTGCAATCCTACATCAGCATATAATAAAATATTTAAATGTTTTGGAATAAAAGCTTTGGCTTAATTTTAATAATAAAGCAGAATAGCAAGGTAGCTAAAAATCAGTATTGCATATTACAGATTAAACTTTTGCTATATATTGGTTGAAATAATTACACACACATTTATCTTTAGTTGTTTGACTTTGAAATATGTTCTAAAATTAAATTGTATTTTATAATTACAATTTTACTTGATAGTGATGGTTTTCTCATTTTGTATTAACATGAATTTTTATGTCTTTGAACTTACATTTTTACCAACTCTGAGTTTATTCTGAGTGATGAAGAGAATTTACCTAAAACTAAAAATACGTTTCAAGTAATCTACAAATTAGTTGGTCCAAGCACAGATAATCAAATACATATGCTGTTAATACTGCAAAGGCAATGATGAGCTGCAGGAAAATGTGATAGAGAGAAATGTGATAGAGAGGAATAAGCAATTACAGAGAACTATCTAAATCTCTGCTCCTCCTGTGGTCCTTTGTATTGTGGAAATGTAGAAACTTCATCCTTAAATGTGATATTTTGTCATATTGGCATATGTGACATTTCTCTACATGTCTTATACTGAGGGAACCACTACACGATGGGTGTTCTTTTCCTTTCTCCCATTCCCACCCAATTTCCTCCCACTTGGTGGGACAGCTTACCTGTTGGAGGAAGCCTGTTTCTAAGGCCAGAGCTTCATTCTTCCACTAGGTCCAGAACTCACCTAAAACTCAGGATGTTAATGTTGAAAGGGAGCAGAAGAAATATCAGTAGGTTAGAATTCAAGGAACCTTGGGGATAGGCTCAAGGTACAACTTTATATATATAATCAACAGGTTATGTTTTCTATGTGCCACATTCTTTAAGATTATCTTGTTTAATTATATTGAGGCCTTATGAGATATGTCTTATAATTAATCCTATTTCAAAATAAAAAAAATACCCATTTCAAGAAGTTAAAGCATATTCCTAAAGGGTATGCAGATGGCAAAATAGACCTGGACTTGAGCCAAAGACTGTCAACACAAATGTGTCAATTATTTGGCTAGTTCTTGCTGTGGTGGTGGTAGGGATCTGAGACATGGTCACTATTCTTTGGCCAACCATTTTACCCAATTTTGTCAATTCATTAAATGTGATTTAAAAACAAATCTCCCATGTCACTTTCCTCCTCTTTTTTGACCCCTAGTTAATTTCTTTCCTACTCATCACATCACTCTCATATTAGGAGCAAAAGCCTTGATTCTTGCCAGTTCTGTGCCCTTACCTCACATCTGGATTAATTTAGGACAAAGCAGCAAGTTTCATGGTGAACACTCCATTTCACTCTCTAGGATCTTTCAGTCCAGCTATGGGAATAAATTCAGATTAGACATCCCCAAGGGTATCCATGAGTAATAACTATAAGTGTTGTCATAGATAACTGTATTGTATGGGTTTAAATGTACAACTCTGTTTTCTATTATTATATGATATTTCACATTGACTTGTCAAACTGAAAAATACCCATATTGATTTTTACAGAAAGCCTCACATGTGAAATAAATGCACTCAAAAGATTCTTCACAAGTAGCTCTTTGGAGCTTCAGATGTGAGATGGATCATTCTTCAATCTGTAATAGACCCTCTGTGAAGCTCTTCAATCAAACCTGAGGATTCAAGGTGAAATCGAAGGGAGGGTAGGAAACTCTAATAGGGCTATGAGTGTGAATTAGATGAGAGAGGAACCTAGAATGTTTGTAAGGTGCTGTCTCTTTCTGACTTTAGCATAGGAATACTGCCAATCATTGTGTGACCTTACTATATAAGGTATGCACATAATACCTGGGTGCAAGATGACAAGCTATGGGGGAAGGTCACTTGCCCCTTTGGTTTTCTTCCATTTATCATTTTTCTGACTATTTTTTTTAAAGTAGGCATTTCACAGATTTGCTATTGGAATTTCTATTGTTATATAGTAAATTATCCGAGAAGCCACATATTGAAGGATTGAGTCTTGGAGGTTTTTTTTTTTTTTCAAATTTTTATTATCAAACTGATGTACAGAGAGGTTACAGTTTCACACATTAGGCATTGGATACATTTCTTGTACTGTTTGTTACCTTGTCCCTCATACCTCCCTTCCTCCACCCCCTTTTCCTTTCCCCCCCTGAGGTGTTCAGTTCACTTACACCAAACAGTTTTGCAAGTATTGCTTTTGCAGTTGTTTGTCTTTTTTTACCCTGTGTCTCTCAGTTTTGGTATTCCCTTCCAATTTCCTAGTTCCAATACCAGTATACACGGTTTCCAATATACTCAGATAAGATTACAGAGATAGTGTAGGTACAACCACAGGAAGGTGATACAAGAACATCATCAATAATAGAAGCTACAGATACAGATGGGACCTTGAAAGTAGTTACAACTGTGATATAACAATCGTTTCCATAACATGGAGTTCATTTCACTTAGCATCATCTTATGTGATCATAAGGGTATAGCTATTGGGCCTTGTGATGCTCTGCTATGACTTGCCTAAACCTGTAGTAATTATTCCCAATAAGGGAGACCATAGAGTCCATGTTTCTTTGGGTCTGGCTCACTTCACTTAGTATAATTTTTTTTCAAGTCCTTCCATTTCCTTACAAATGGGACAATGTCATTCTTTCTGATAGAGGCATAAAATTCCATTGTGTATATGTACCACATTTTCCTGATCCATTCGTCTACTGAGGGGCATCTGGGAGTCTTGGAGTTTTATTAGAGCATTAGCAGTGTGCAGGCAGCCAGTTTTTATGAAGGCCTGTAGCCCACAAACATACTTAACATTACCAGGAAACAGGCCACAGAGGAAAGATAGAACAAAAACAATACCAACAAACCAATTCAGCATCATTGGAGAGCTCACTTGGGACACCATAGTGACTGGAGAAGAGCCAGAAGAAAGGACATAGGATGTGAACATGGAGACATGTGGCATGGTGTGCTGGCACCTGGACTGATTTGATGCTAAACAGGGTCAACTCAGGAGGCTGGGACACAGGAAGCCCCCAGTCCCAAGCACTTGACTGATATGTTCAGTAACTTATAGGCCATATGCCCAACCCTGTCTCTAAGGATTCAGGAACACCTATCACCAGGGGATGAACTTCCCTTCCTCTAAGATTTCAAGCACACTCATCAACACAATATGCCAGATAGTACACCTCGCCATGTGGCCAATGATGGTTCTGGCCAGATCTGATCTCCATATTACACTATCACCACTGAATGATTAGTTATATTGTTTAAGGGGTGGATTATTATTATTTTTTCTTTGTTGGACATGAGGCTTGAATTCAGGGCATAGGTGTTGTTCCTGAGCTTTTTCACTCAAGGCTAGTGCTCTACCACTTTGAACCACAGCACTACTTCTGGTTTTCTGGTGGTTATTGGAGATAAGAGTCTCAGGGACTTTCCTGTCTGAGCTGGCATTGAACCAGGATCCTCAGATCTCAGTCTCCTGAGTAGATTATAGTAGATTATAGGCATGAGCCAGTAGTACCTGGCCTGGATAAGAATTTTTATATCTTTTTTTTTGAGCATACATTACTTAAAGAAAGTTAATTATATATGATAACTAATTAACTAGTTAGAAATAATTACATTTTTTGTTAAGTAATGATCCTGGTAGGCACACCTTATTTAGGAATGAATACATCATGTAATGACTTTTAATTAGTTTCTAATAAAGCAATCAGACAAAGTTACCATTAGCAAACAAATTTTTCTGAAATTAGTTTTTATGTTACATTTTAAATTTATTTGGTGCCACATTTCCAGCTGGACATTTCTAGGTTAATACAACAAAACAAAACAAAAACTTCTAGAATTTTTAATGGGCTTTTTAGTTTAGAGAAGCAGGGATTCCTGATGCCAAATTCAGCAATAAAAACTATGCTTTGGAATTTGTGTTCAGACATGGAATATGTTTGACAATACTTTCTGAAGCTCAATCTGCTTTGAAATAATTGCTATGCCATGACTTTGTTATGGTTTTCCTGAGCTGTGTTGTTTGTAAAGTCTCGCTTTAGTATAATCTTAAGAGCATATTAATTGCTCAGGAGGTTTATATATTTGCTCTGCTCATGTGATTAAAGATCACAACAGCTTATGAAGCATACTTTCAGAGATGGAGATATAAGTATTGTAATACTTACTGCTCTCAGTTTCCTCTACAGCAATGCCCTTACACCTTTCTTTTGCAGGCATTTTGTAGCATCCTAAACAGAAGGATATTGCAGGGAGCTGATTCTGCTTTGATCCTTGTGCTTGTTGTCAAAGCGCTTGGGATTGAAGAGACTGTTGGCTACAATTGACTGTGACAATTAGGAGATGATCAGAGCCCTAGAGTGGAGCACTTAAAGGGTAATTTACATGTCAGTTTGTCGAATAAAAAAAAGATATTCAGCTAAGATTTTTTTCCCCCCTCAGAGCCTTGTAAACTGCAATTTGTGCTCTGGTAAGAAAAACCTGGCAGAGGAGTTAGGATAGCCATTACCATTTGAAAAGAAGCAATCATAAGGCCGCTGCTGAGCCCTTTGTCCACTAAAAATGCTGATTTGCAGGCAGTGAGTGAAAAAGTAGAACCTTCACTAAATAAAACCTTGAGCTAGGTAACTGCCCTCCAGCTCCAGCCCCTCAGTGGCTTTGCAGTGTTGGTTAAAGATACTTAAAATTCTATCTTAAATCTTACATCTACTATCATTACACTATGAATGACCATGAAAGTCCTTTTCCTTCCTCCAATAGAATAAAAGGATGCATTGAGGAATAGGTAATGGAACACAAACCAACAATCTATTGAAATTGGGCAAAAGCTATCAACTGTATCAGATTTCTCTTGCTCTTTTTCTTTGTGTACACCATCACAATTATACTATATCACTGTGATTCTAGCTATTTGTTTTTATGTATATTCAAAGGTAATAAAATGGGAGTTGTGTTTTTAGCCTTCTTTAGTCCTTTTGAGTGTGTATGGCTAAAAAATGTAATAATATATAGTATCTGTCCGTGATTTACTATTCTCATGTGATCATCTCTACTCTCTACATTCCCCTTCAGATAATCCATATACAGAAGTAAAAATAACTAGAGTATTAAATGAAAGTAATTACCAGCAAATATATGGTAGTAGTAGCACAATTGTCAGGTAGAATGAGAAACATTAAAATTGTTTGAAAAATTTTAGTATCCCCCAAATCATTATTACCACTA
Source organism: Perognathus longimembris pacificus (assembly GCF_023159225.1). Classification (NCBI taxonomy): domain Eukaryota; kingdom Metazoa; phylum Chordata; class Mammalia; order Rodentia; family Heteromyidae; genus Perognathus; species Perognathus longimembris. The sequence goes on along the minus strand of NC_063164.1, from coordinate 75,426,015 downwards.
CTGATACACTTGTATGATTTAGTATTTAGTCTAAAAGATAATGAATCAACAGTTATCCTGTGCCGTAATATGTAAAATAGTCACATGTCTTTAATTGAAGCTGTGTATTAACTTTGAATGGCAGGTACATTTTACATATCAGTGTTTGAATACTGAGTTACAGTGAAGAGCATTTCCAGAAAGGCTGCCAAAACTTAGTCTCAGTTGTTGTTGTTGTTGTTGTTGTTGTTGTTACTATTATTGGTATCTTGGCTTGAACTCAGGTCCACACACTCCCACTTGGGCTGGTTGCTCACAGCTGGTGTTATATCTTGAACCATATCTCCATAGTGGCTGGAGTTTCTCAGGCTTTTCTGCTCTGGCTTGCTTTGAACCATGACACAAAGAGTTTGTCTTTATCACTCAGAGCTAAGAGCATCAGAAGTATTCACATACCTACTCTGACCATGCAGAAGAGCCTCCCCCACAGGTCCTTGACTCTGACATGTGTCTGGATTTTAAGGCTCCCCTTTCATTAAATAACTTATTACCTTACAATTCCAAAAAATGTTTTTCCCTCTTTGTTTGCTTTAAATATTTTAACAATTTTTTAACAATGTCTTGAGAAAGGAATTGAATTATTCTTTCAAGAGTTCTGAAAAATCACAAGAACTAATGGGAGATTGGTTGAGGAAAGGACTGGACAGACAGTGATGTCATCTCTGCTTTTTAGGAAGGTCCTTAGCTTCTTCATAAATTTTCTCAGCTGCCTAGTTCACTTGGGGTGCATTAATGACAAGCAAGAAAAAAATAGGAATGAATAAGAAAAGTGATTATTGCATACAAAGGGATTAATGAGAAGGGGAGTCAAAGAAGGTCTGTGTTTCTTAGGATGTGGGGGTAGGATGCAGGCCACAGTAAATCTGTATTAAAAAAATCACATTAAAAAAATATATTAAAAAAAATCACATTCAGGAGGAGGGATTCCTCTTCCAGGTAATGAGAAATGATATGGTAAACAGACAAGCCATTCTGAGATTGATTTAAGCATTTCCCTCTCACCAGTCACAATTAACTTTGATTTTTTTTTTACTATTATCTTTTAGGTGGGTATTTAAAATATCCAGAGAGTACTAATTGTATAAAGTTCTGGTAACTGTACATACCTTTTTAAGAGCGGTAATGAGTGAATGAAGGCAAAGGCAGGGATTGTTTGCCATTTTAAAGGGGAAAACTATAGGATGCAGAACTTTTCTATTTGACTGAGATAGCCTGGAAGGTGAGTGGAATGAGAATTTTGCAACTGAAAATAAAGTGAGTCTGCATGTGGTTTTCTGTTTTGGAACTTACAACTTGATTTACATTTTATTTATAAGAGAATATGTAAATAGGATGAAAACATTTAAAGGTATATTTGTCTCAAGTAAATTGGAGGCTTTTGAAAGCTCTTTTGGAGTTATTTGAAACCTGTTTTTGCTTACCATTGTAGTGTTTTTCAATATACAAATTGGCATGTTGTAAAAAAATAAATGATTGGAATGCTTTGAAAGTTTGAAGAAACATGCCTAAAGAAACAATCTGTACATTTAGCATTAAATACACAGGACATTTATTGAAATGTTGGTGCTACTGAAAAGTTCTAGAACTTCTTGCAGAACATTCCAGAATGCTTACTGTCCTGTTTTAATATGCAATTCTTCCTTTAAGCTTAAAATCTTAGTTGTTATTCTTATAAAGAATCCGAATTTTAAATCTGAATTTTCTATATGTTACAAATACATTTTCTGTGTAATTATGACTCATGCAACATTGCCTTTTTGTCTGTTAACCCTAGGTGGTACTCTGGCCCAAATTACAACTATATACTAAATGTAAAGTGTTAGTGTTTCAGAACAATTTTTATATGATTTTATGTTTTCTTGTCCAAGTAGATAGGCCTATAGTTTGTTCCCTTTAAATTGAAACCTTTTTTTTTTTTTTTTTTTTTTTTTTTTTTTTTTTTTTGGTCGTGGAGCTTGAATTTAAGGTCTGGGAACTGTCCCTGAGCTATCATCACTCAAGTCTACTGCTCTACCACTTTGAGCCACAGGTCCACTTCTGGTTTTCTGGTGGCTAAATGGAGATAAGAGTATCATGGACTTTTCTGCCAGGGCTGGCTACAAATGGTGATTCTCAGATCTCAGCCTCCTAGGTAGCTAGGATTGTGGGTATGAACTACCTGCACCTGGCTCCAAAATTCTTAACTAGCATAAAAAACGAGTTATATGACCATAAAAGACACTAAGCCAAAATCTTTAGAAAGTAAAATATATGGCTTATCATTGTGGCCATCATTTAATTTTTCTATTACAGTATTTCTTACAGTCTTGTCTTTGAATGGCCTGTCAGAATGATGATCGTTGTAGATCATTGCTAGTATAACCCATGTGGCATCTTCTAAGCCCCAGTTTGATTTCAGCCATCACTCTAGTGGACAACTCCTTAGATGTCCAGGCTAGAATTGGGTTATCTCATCCCTAGAAATCTTTGTGAATATTTGCAATTTCTGTCCCAGAACATTCTCCAGACGGCTCAATCTTCCTTAGCCATGGAAATGAGGACAAAAAAACCCCAAACACCTCAAGAACAAACCTCACCCAGTGGGTGATAACTGCCTGTGAATACATGTTCTAGCTACCTGTCTTTTGGACAGTCATCTGTGCAATGTACTTGGCTTCAGGGGTGCTGTTTTCCACAGCAGGGATGCTATGCACCCTTTGTAACAAAGTTTGGGTTTTCCTTCTGTTTCTCAGGATCATCAACATACATCTATGTCCTCATCGTAGGTTCTGCGTTCAGGAAAACCACAACTGAAACTTTCCCAATACCACTTTCTTCCCAGTAGTACAGTTCTCCCTTTACTTTGGCTCTAGGTATTTTGGGCTTTTTATCCTATCAAGGTATGTTTATTATCTGAGGAAGCGACTTTTGTGGTTGTATCTTCTATGTATGGCTGGCTATCAAGAACACAATGCATTCTCACCTAACCTGAACTCTCTTTTATTATAGAAACATTTTTTTTGATACCCACTACATGCAAAGTCATATTCTAAGGGGTCATGCAGATTGTTCCAATCAGTACTTAAGATGTCACACAGAAAGACAACATAAATTCCCATTTTACAGATGAATGAAGTGAGGCTCATGGAGGTCAAGTGATTCATTCCCCCCATAAAGCTGGTGGGAATGAACTCTGGTTTGACTTCAAAGTCCATTCTGTTAACTATATATAACTTTTTGGAAATTAAAGTTTCTTCAATAACTGACTAGGAAAACAGAAAACACAATTTGAAGTAGGACAAAAAATTAGCTTATATAAAGTAGAGTATGCATATTTATAAAGAGGTCTTTATATCAAGGAGCAAAATTTCTGAAACATTTATTCCATCAAAAGACCCAGAGCTCCACAAATATTTTTATTTTCATTCTCAGTAATATGTATATATTCACACATATATTTCAGAACTTGATATATCATATAGTTTAAATGAGCTCAAAATCTAATGATCTATTTTATTAGATGATTGATTATGGAAAAATTTTAGATTGTTTTTTACTTAAGAAAACTGAATTCCTAGTAATATCTTATATAATTTAAGAAAAAGAATTTAGAACAATGTTGTAAGATGCTTCTCAAATATGTAGACTTCAGGTACTTTAAAACTACAGGGAAGGGGGCAAAGGTAGGTAGAAAGATTCCATTTGATATTGTAATAGGCATGTATTTAGAGAGTACAGAAGTCAAATGTAGTGAACATAAACTTCTTTGGAAACAGGGAGAAGCTGCCCAGAAGAAACCATGAGATCTGGTTTGCATTTGGAAAAGGTAGAAGAGTAACTCTTTATGTCCTAGCTTGGGGACAATGAGCAGATTTTCTTTCTTACTTTAATCTCCTTATCTTGAAAAAAATAGTGTATTTAAAAATATTGAAATTCTGACCTCAGAAACTAATAAAGCTATATTTAGGATCAATTTTATAAGCCTAGCATCTATCTTCAATGTTTTGAAAGAGAGTCAGTGGTTCCTCCACTTCAATCTTCATTGAGTTTTTATGATAGAACTTCTCAAACTCTCCTGCAATGTTAGTTTTGAATAATACATAAAGATGAGCATATGAAATTTCTACTTCTGGTTACTGTTGGGTTTCTTGTGGCCCTGGGAGTAACTGGTAGTCTCAAGATTGACCTCAGAAACTATAGCCACCTTTGTTGCCACCACTAGCCACAGCAATGAAACATACCAAAATCAAATCTAACTTCATTACTCATAATCACCAGTAGGAGTAAAAGAAGTTTTTCTTTGGATTATAAGCCTGTAAAGAAAAGTCGGATTGTCTTCCGTTCAGCACAGGTAAGAATATTTTAGGATAAATTCAATAAACTAAAGGACCCCCACAAAATATGTGTATAGATGCCTAAAATATAATTTTTCTCAGTCTTTACATAGGAAAACTAAATTTGTATTTTCTTGTAGATTAACTATCTCAACTGGCTGAGTTCTAATGAATAATTAAAATATAAACTATAGAAACGTAAATGTTTATAAAATTCTCCTTTTCCCCTCATTCTTTACATAGGAGAATCAACCTTGCCTTTGCTCATAGATTAAGTTATTTTAACTGTCTGAATTCTAATGAATAATTAACTATGTAAACAATAGAAACAATGTAAACATGATTATTATATGTTTAGTTATGTGCCAGTTATTATGTATTCATCTTAATTAGGATTAAAATTTATATATTAGTGGAGCTACTATGTGAATAAATATAAATCCCATAACTGCAGCTATAAAGACTAGACTCATGTGTCTGCATAATTAATGTTAGCAGTAGGAACATATCCTATCAGAATATTCCTTAGACCAAAGGAAATGATTCTGAGGAAGCCACTTATTCAATAGGTATTTATCAATTGTCTACCATGTACCAGTCATTGCCCTAAGTGTTGAGGATGTCAAGTGTACAGGAGATTGTCAGCAAGAAAACTTTCGGATTAATGAACATTCTCTTACAGATGGAAATAACAAATTTGAAAGAAAGATTGTTTGTTCCATAAAAGCATCAGTAAAGAATTCAGCCTTCTCAAGGAGGTCAGAAAAGATATTCTGAGATTATTCTTCCAGTGAAAGTATCAGAATGAGCAAGGTTTATGTAGGCAAAAGAGTGGACAAAGAACATGTCAAAGAGATGAAATAATTTATGTAAAAAGTTTGTGAAAAATAGAGCAGATATATCCAAGTCACTTTAAAAAGACATGCCGTTGAAGAAAAGAGAGAGGAGGAGAAAGAGCAATGTCAAATGATTTCATCTGGCTAGATCAGCATACAGGATCCTATGGACCATTGCTAAGAATTTTGACTATTGACATAGCTCAATTGTCTTCCACTGGGAGCTATTTTTCCTTCCAGGAGACATTTGACAAGGCTGGAGACATTTTTGATGGTCACAATTGGGACCATCAAGTAGGAGGCCAGAGATGTTGTTAAATATCCTACAGTGCACAGAACAACCTTCCACAAAAAAAAAAAAAAAAAAAAAAAAATCTCTGGAAGTGTCATCACTAGTACTCATGTTGAGAAATCCTGATACAGACAATGAAATTGCTTTGGGAAATTAAAAGATACTACTTCACGGTGAGATAAAGGCTCTAGATTGCCATTCAAATAGCTCATTCTGTTGATGATGTAAATGTGAGTTGGAGAGGGTGGTCTGAAGTATGTTTTTCTAGCGCATTAGTTGAGTGAAGATGGTGATTGGATTCCTGTGATGGCAATGCTGATCTATTTTCCTTGTTGGGAAGTTATCTGCAAGCCAGTGATAGGAGGTAAAAATTAGATCAAAAGATACTCTTCCTAGAATGATCTCATCAAAATGCACAGGGAAAATTCTGAAAGGCTAGACACTAGCATGGGACCAACCACACAAGCAATTTTTAGTTTATTGATCTATTTATTATTTTCATTTTCTTATATTTTTCTTTGATGGTATGCATTGCTTATATAATGGAGAAGGGAAATTTTAAGTATATATTTCTTAGACTAAAATTTATTTTCTAATATATTATTGATCAATTTCACCACAAAAATGTCACATGAATGATACATTCCTCTTAAATACTTCCATAATAATATGATCAAATTGTGATTTAAAGCCAACAAAGGCAGCAAAGTCTGTGAGAGTCTTTTTAAAAAAAATCCTTCCTTCCTTCCTTCCTTCCTTCCTTCCTTCCTTCCTTCCTTCCTTCCTTCCTTCCTTCCTTCCTTCCTTCCTTCCTTCCTTCCTTCCTTTTAGTGTCAAGGTGAAGTACAGAAGTTACAGTTACATATATCAGATAGTGTGTACATTTCTTGTCCAACTTGAAACCCCCTCTCTCAGTGTTCTCCCACCCTCCTTCCTCCCCAACTCCTCCCTGGTTGTACAGTTAATTTACAACATAGTTTGTTTCAAGTACTGCTGTTGCATTGCTTTGCCTTTTACCCTATGTCTCACTGTTTTAATGTTCTTCTTTCCTTCCTTTCCCTGATTCAGACAGACATATATCAAATACCCAGGGTACCAGATTAAAATAGCAAAAAAAGCTAGAAGAGGAGCTCTGGCTCAAGTAGTAGAGTGCTCGCCTTGAGGAAAATAGCACAGGACACACACACACACACACAGACACGCACACACACACATACACACAGATTATAAAAATGGAAATTACAGAAATAATTGAAAGAGCAAATCAAGTTCCAAAGGAAGATATCCATTTATCAGTATTAACTAGTATTTTTCCTTTTATAATTGGTGGGGAATGGAGTCCTTAGATAATTTTATTTATTTATTTATTTATTTGTTTATTTATTTATTTATTTATTTATTTATTTATTTATTTATTTGCTCAAGGCTAGCACTCTGCCACTTGAGCCACAGTGCCACTTCTGGCAATTTTCTGTATATGTGGTGCTGGGGAATTGAACCCAGGGCCTCATGTATATGAGGCAATCACTCTTGCCACTAGGCCATATCCCCAGCCCCCTTAGATCATTTTATATACCTGCCAATAAGGCAAAAATCCTCCATTCTCTTCAAGTAGTTATTTATATTATTATAGGGGGATGCTGCCTGACTATCAAATTGAAAGTATCTTTTCCCCTCCATAGGCTAGGTTGATGGTAGTCCTTAAAGGATTGAGACAGAACTTGCATGTTAAAGGAAATGCTATAGTCCAGTGCTATCTGTATATGTGTCTAATTACATATTTGATGTTCAAAAATCACATAATTTCTACACACCAGCATTTCTTCATCTGTTCTGGTCCTGAAAGTATACCTTATGGCTCTATCATTCTAAATCCTAGGTATATTTGGATGGAAAATAGTGTCATGGTCATGGTGTCTTCAGTGTGCTAATACTACAAATGTAGAATAAATCCCTATAGTTAAGGTGACTTTCTAAAAATGACCTGCAAAATGCTAGCAGGCAAGTATTCTACCAGTTGAGACATGTTCCTAGCCCTTTTTGATTTAGCTTCCAGAGACACTCTTGCACTTTGGCTTGGCAAACTTTATACTTTGATCCTCTTACCTATACCTCCCATTAGCTGAGATTACAGGTAGGAACTACCATGTTCAGTTTTTCTTAGAAATAGGGTCTTGCTAAGCTTGGTGGCCTTAATCTTCCTACCCTTGCCACTTGTGTACATAGGATTACAAGTGTACAACCAGCTACTAAGGTACTCTTTAGTTAATAACACCTTTACAAGTTATATAGCTTCTGTTTGTCACCAGTACACAGAAGCAATTCATTGAAAATAATGTTTTGACCTTGAAAAGGTGCGCATCTTATGTCCAGGCAACAATTTAAGTGGTAGTAGAACCAACTTTGTTATTTTATTTTCTAAGTGTGATGTTCAGTTAGCACTGTAATATGGGATAATGTTATAGTTGGTATAGCACTCAGAGAATAAGTAGCTAGTAGAATAAAATTGGTCTACTACAAATAATCATTTCCAAACAGGACATCAGAATGATCTGATGGAATCAAGCAAAATTCAGAAAACAAGATTTCCAGAAACACTAGTCCTGTGCACTTCAGTTGCTATATTATCTCTTGATCTTATTTCCCTAATATCTTAAATAGAGAAATTAAAACTAAAAATGTTTAAACTTTATGTCTGTTTTATATATTTGTTGAATAATAGTGATAGGAAACATTTAAGAAGTGTTATATTTAGAAGGATATATTTTCATTTTCACTTGACAGTTTCAAAATTCAATATATTTAAGAAGTTCTAACATTTTGTATGGGTCTTTGACTAAAACTTGTCTTCTTATATGTAAACAAAAAGTAATTGAGAATTTACAAATTGCTCTGGCCTTATTTACCCATATAAGAAGAAATCCAGGAATGAAAAAGAAGATTTTCTTCATTTAGAGAAATGCACATAGGCTTTTGTTATTTCCAGGATGACAGCAAGGTATTAAAATCATAGAATTGCAGGTTGATGCTTGGTACGCAGCCAGAAAATACAGGGTTGAAAGAACATGTCAATTTATTTATATTCTCAACATTCTGTTATCCAGTCTCAGGCTGTCTGATCATTTGGTATGATTCATATTCTATTTCTAATTCTTATCCTCAGACTAATTCTTAGAATAAAAATATTATTGAGTAAAAATTAGCAGTGGAATTCAGTAGGTTATCAATACAGATGGTAAGAAAAGTAAAAATCAGGAAAAGGTCAGTCTGTCTCATGAATACTGTAGAAAAATAATTTTAATATATCTTATTTGGAACACAAAATCAAAAACATGCACCAAGTATGAACATGTGCTCAGAATAGATTTTCTTTTAAATGCTGATCATAAGTATTGCACAAATCAAACAGTAAACTTTTCTATTTCATGTCCATTACTTTTTTGTTGTTATTTTGTAATCCCTACATCCTTCAACTAGGTCACTTGTGTTAACATTTCACATCTGAAAGGGCAGATTGATATTATTGATAGGACAATAAGTTGGGATTTCATTGTGCTGATGTCTCCTTTTGAGATGGTAAAGTTTACAATCATTGTTATTAATATTGTTTTTTGGGAGTTACATGTATTGGATTATCTTAAATGAATATGTCCTAAACATGTTGGATATTTATTTCCATAAATGAAACTTGATACTTAATAACTACAAAATAGTTAACACTATCATCACTCAATAATAAGGCTATAAATATAATTAATCTCATGCTGACTCTTTGCAACCAGAAATTTAGATGCCTATGAGGGTCACTGATATGCCAGAAGCAAGAATACAGGAGACATTCTGAACTATTGGTAGAAAATGTTAAAAAATTGATTTTCTATCAGATTTAAGAAGACAATATGCCAACAAGAAAGTGTATTTTTCAGAATTAAATTCAGCACTTGTTACTTAATAGCATTTGTCATTTTCCAATTTCTCATATGTAGCAAATTAATTTCAAGTCGTTTTTCTCTTCCAAGTATCTTTGTGTATTGTATTCCTTTTTTTACATATTCTTTTGGATAACATTTGAGAAAAAAATTAAGACTACAACAGCCAATGATTTGGGTTGGAAGACAGTTGTAAGACCAAGGAACAGGTGGAGGATGTATGATGGGAATATTCACTTTTTGTGCCACCATTTTGTAGTTGCTCAAAAAAAATTAGCAAATGGTAGATATTGTTTCATTACAAGAAATGGTTCTGTTCTGGATCCATCTGTGAAATATAAACATGTCACCAGCACTCATTTTCTATCTCCAAAAAACATTCTCCATGTCCATATTTGATTTTCAAGTGCATCTGTGCTCTGATGGAAACCCTCCCAACATGCTGCCACACAATTGCAAAACCCACACATTTCTGTCTTTGAATCAAGCTTTCACAAGAGCTTGGCCTCCCCTGGGTATAAGCTTGCTTCGAAGCTGCAAAGGTCCCCTGGGTGACCCCCATAAAAAGAACTTCAATCAGTGTTCATGGTGAGGTTAAATTATTCCTTTAGAGAGGTGATATTGTCCATAAATTTTTTCCTACTTTGTTCCAAACATTTTTGTGTGTGTCCTTAATTATTGCACTTGTACCATTAACTTTCTCAATGACTACACACACATTTGAGAAAGAATGCGGAGATTTCCGTATTATTTTAGTTACCTTAGAAAGCTTAAGTAGAAAAAAGAAGGGAGTTCACCTCAGAAATTTGAAAGGCAAGAATCCTCAATTCTAGGAGTCCCTAAAGTTACTGAGGGTTCCATAATCTGCAAAAATTGAAAACATCACTGAAAAAAAATTTCTTCTCTTCCTGACCACACATTTACTCGTGAACTCTGTGTTACAGAAGGAAATTTTATTTCACCTCATTACTTTTGCTGCACAGTACGAGAGTTACCTTCGAGGAGTAAGCCTTCCCTGTCATTTTTAATCAGGTTGTTTTAGGTATTTTGTTATGCCCCTCATTACTGAATTGTTTATCAATAGGTGCAGCAAGTGTCACTAGCTTTTCTCATCAAACCAGGTCTGACAAAGCAGCACAGTGCATGGGAAAGAGGCAGCTAGGTGAAACTAATGCCATAGATGTTTGATTCATTAGGAGCTTATTGTTAACGGGGATGTCTGATTGTAAAGGCTCAGTCAAGCAAAAGAGTGCAGAGTAATCAGTCGGATTTATAGTTTGCAGAGCTCAGAAAAAAAAATCAACATAAACCTTTGGATAGAACAGAAACAGAAAAATCCCCTTTGGGCAGGCCTAACCTGGAACCAGCCAAATAAGGTCATGCTACGTGAAGGTTTCCTGTTAGGTGATGGGAGATAGAGGCGGATTAGAGCCATATGGCATGGCCTATCATACCTTCTGACTTAAGATAACAAAGCCAAGCTTTGTGCTTAGCAGTTTTTGACTGACATCATCAATTTTATTTTATGTTGGTCACCTCCGGTAACAGGAAAAAATGGCCTGGGGTTGATAACACATGCTTTTTTCTTTCTCCCCCCTCCCCCTTTTTCTTTTAGTATTAAGATGCCTAGAAGCTAGTTGTGTGCTGTTAAAAATTTCAAAGAATTAGTAGCTTCCTCTTCTATCACCCATCCTCCAGCAACTGTCAGCCCCTCTCCACCTTGTTTTCAGTTTGTACCTTGCAAACGAGAGGCAGCCTTATTCAGAACCAGATGTAAGGCTCCTAGAGAATGAGCATAAGCTGGTGTGCTTTAAGCCTAATGGGAAGTTTTATATGCAAGGGCCTTGAACTGATTAGTATAATTCCCTCTTTAATACAGCTGTCCCTCCAGATTAAGGTAAACCAAATGTTGCAATCAGAGATTAGTGTACCTTGCCAGTTATTAACATCCCCGGGTGCTCAGCGAGCACGATAGACGCTAATGTTGTGTATTTATTTGCTACTTCCCCACTGTAACTTGAACTTCTGCACCTGTCAAAGCATTGCAGTGATGAGCGAGGCATTATTGGAAAGCAAAAGTTTTATACCTGTACACCTGTTTTGTTCTGTCACAGCTAAGATTTTCTTTTGGCATGCCAAGACTGCCAGGTGCCTTAATCTGCTACTCTTCTGGTTTTGTAAAGAAAGACTTTGTGTGCTAAATTGCATTTGTTACTTTCATATGCTTGCTTTTATGCAGCTGGAAGGTACACACCTAACATGTGTTTGTGTTTGTGTGTGGGCATACATTTCTTTTTACAATGGAAGCATCTATCAAGGTTGAAGTTTCTTTCCCAGAAATCCCCACACCTATGTCCCTTGTGTGCCTCAGTCCGGTCCGGCCTTGTCTTTGTCACAAGGTGGATGTCTCAGAGCTGTGATATACTGGCCAGGATATCCTGCTTCTTGCAACCCAGAAATCAAGAAAGACAAAGTCTTGGCTATCTCAAATATCTGGCTCTGTTTCTTTCTGTCCTCCAACCCCACCCGGGTCACACTCTCGGGCTCCAGTTCTGATCCCAGGCAATGAGCTCAGTGGAGAAGGGAGGATGGTAGCTTGGATTTCTTCCTTCTAGTGAACTCGCTGTGGTATCCACGCTGGTGGATCCATTGTCAGCAGTGTTACTGATGTGTCAATGATGAAGAGAAAATAGTGCAAAGTGTGATGAAGAGACCTCACATTTGCAGAACAGAATAGCCTTGTGATTTTTATCAACATCTTTTACTACTCAGAGATTGAGAATGAAATAACCCTTTCTGTGAAGAATGCCTTGTGAGCTAAGTAACCACTAGAGTCACGTTAGAATCTGATTTTTCTTTTTAAAGTGGGTTTAGAGCATGTGTTCATTTGCCCCTAGCCCTTAAATGTTGTCATAGACAGAAAGGAGCCATCATTTTCTAGCTAAGCTGGAACACTGGAAACAGGCACAGGTTCAGGCTGTTCTCAGCACTGGGGAACCCTCCTTGCCCTTCTTACCCCCAACTCCAACCTGCTATCTGCACATGGACAGCTTGGTACAGTCTCTCCATATTATAGCTTAATTGCAGATTTTTTAAAAGACAAAAATATGTTCATTTCTTAGGAATTATGTCTTGCAGCCTACTAAATATGCTAATGCAGCACTAAGCAGGGATAAAGTTCTTGCCATACCCCCCAACAGTTGCGTGGGACTTGCTGCCAAGTGATTGTTAATTGTGAAGCACAAGCAGGCTTTGCAATCCATCTTAATTGTCATACTTACTTCAGGTTTCGTGATAAGGCTCGACGTTCTGTTTAAAGTGACAATGTTGACAGGGGAAAGGGTGTGGGCCTGAGCCTGTGGTTCTGAAGGGGTTGTGTGCTCTGACCTGCCAAAGGTTGATATGGACGGTCTGCGAGGGGATTTTAGTTGTCATGGGGTCCCCAGGCGGTTGAATGGAGAGACTGTCTGTCCTGCTTTTTCCTGTTAGGATCCTGACACGTGGAGCATTGATGAACTCAGCACAACGTTGAATGGGAGCTTTTTGGCAGCTGAGACACTGGGGCTAAGCTGCAGGTCAGAGATAACACCACTGCGGATCTCCTCCTGCAACAGCTCCTAGCCTGCTTTCTTCCCTCCTGAGTGCAGGAAATGGCTCACGTTAAATACGTTCACTTTTCAGCTTTCCTTTCTTCTAAAATGGAGCTTGACAGATTGGACTTTTCAGCTGCCCCCTTTTCACCACCTCTGCTTTCTACTTCAGAAATACTCTTCAGGAAGCAGGAGTTAATCTTGGTGAGGAAATGATAAGGTGATGCTTGATTTTTCAGGGGAAAGCAGAAGGATATGGATGCCTGGTTGCTGCACATAAACTTCAGAGTTGCCCACCTTTGAGGCTTTCCTTAGCTCTTCCTGTCTGTCTCTTCAGTATAGACCAGAGAAGTTACACAGGATAGAGTCTATGGCCTAGACAAATTAGGCAAACACACAGTATCATTAAGAAGCATAAGAAGAAAAGGAAGAACAGACTTGGGAGGGAGTGTGGACTTTTGAAAAGCATGTTTTCTCCAGGATGTATGTGGCCCTCTACCAATGGGTAAATCGTGGCTCATACCAAAAGGCTTGTGTATAGTTTTCTATGCAGCTGAATTTTGCAGGTTTCTGGGATGCAGAGAACAAAGAGAAACTGCCAGCAAAGATACTGTAATACTTTTTGGAAAGCATCCTGTGTTCACAAAAGTGATGTAGAAAGAATTCTATATCGTTTTTGTATCTGCTCTAAATTTGAGCAGTCAAAGCTCCATGGAACAGAAAGGTATATGAAATGGATCCTTGTGTGGTGTTGATTCATGACTGTGAAACTAATACATTGAAACTACTTTCCAACCAAGTCAGATTCTGAGTTGGAGTGCACGTGCGTAGTATCATCTCATTTTCCCTAAATTGAGTTTATGATGTCCTTTGAAGCAAAAAAGATGTGTGTAAGAGTACATGCACATGCTCCTGTGTGTGTGAATAGATATATAGACAGAAGTGACAGTCTGTGCACTTTCTGGGGGTGTGGAGAGAAGGGAATGGGAATGGGCAGGCTCGTCAAGACTGATGCCTGTCAAGACTCAACAAGCCTCAGAAAACAAAAATGTTTATGGGTAGAACTGAGAGTATCAGTACAGTCTCAGGGCTAACATCTTGGAACAAGGATGGTGATAGTGTCTTTGAATCTCTGTCACCAACTTTGTGTATCTGTTAGATCTCATGAAATCATAGAGGAAAGGTGAGGAAGGAAGCAAAGTAGTGAAGGAGGGAAGGAAAAAGAGAGGCAGGGAGAGAAAGAAGGAAAGAGAGAGCAAAAGAGAGGGAATAAAATGAACCAAATATGGTGATATGGTAAGTCAAATCATGTAGAAGATGATTATTTACTCTGAAACAAGGTAATGGTACCTGGGCTTTCATAATAAAATATGTTTGCCATCCCTCTCCATACAATGTCACTCTTTTTTTTTTTTTTTTTTTGGCCAGTCCTGGGGCTTGAACTCAGGGCCTGAGCACTGTCCCTGGCTTCTTTTTGCTCAAGGCTAGCACTCTGCCACTTGAGCCACAGCGCCACTTCTGGCCATTTTCTGTATATGTGGTGCTGGGGAATTGAACCCAGGGCCTCATGTATACGAGGCAAGCAGTCTTGCCACTAGGCCATATCCCCAGCCCACAATGTCACTCTTTTTTTTTTTTTTTTTTTGGCCAGTCCTGGGGCTTGGACTCAGGGCCTGAGCACTGTCCCTGGCTTCTTCCCGCTCAAGGCTAGCACTCTTCCACTTGAGCCACAGCGCCACTTCTGGCCATTTTCTGTATATGTGGTGCTGGGGAATCGAACCCAGGGCCTCATGTATAGGAGGCAAGCACTCTTGCCACTAGGCCACATCCCCAGCCCCCACAATGTCACTCTTTAAGTGACAGAACCTAGGCTGTTTCTGAGCTTATTCTACCTATTTCTGTGGCTACTGTTGAAGGCAGATTTCCAAAGGATCTCTGACTTTAGGAAAACAGGGCTGGAAGAACTGGACAGTTTCAGGACTCCAAAGTAATAGCTGAAAGGTGAAAGGGTTCGGTATGGTTGCCAACACATAATAAATGTTGGGGACATTCTCGATATTTCTCTTTGAGGAATGGAGCATGCTGAGCTTTTGCTAAGCACTTACTTTGGCTATGTTTGTCAGTTGTAAAACTCAGGAATTCAGAGAGCTTGCTAGGGGCTCCTATCCAGAAAGGAAAGTGGATTTGTTTGTGTTTTTGTTGTTGGTGGTGGTGGTTGTGGGTCTTGAACTCTGGGCCTGGACACTGCCTGATTTCTTTTGTTCAAAGCTAGCATTCTGCCACTTTTAGCCACAGTGCCACTTCCAGTTTCCTGGTGGGTAATTAGAGATGTTATAGCACTGTTGTAATTACTTTCAACATGCGATGTGAAACTGTAGCTTCTGTTATTGATGATCCTCTTGTATGCCCTTCCTGTGGTCATACCTTCACTATCTCTGTATCTTATCTGAGTACATTGGAAACCGTGTATGCAGGTATTAGAACTAGGAAACTGTAAGGGAATACCAAACTCAAGAGACACAGGGTAAAAAAGACAAACGATTGTAAAAGCAATACTTGCAAAACTGTTTAGTGTAAATCTACTGAACGACTCATGGGGGGAAAGGGAAAAGGGGAGGGGAGAGGGGGGAATGAGGGAGGAGGTACAAGAAAAGTATCCAATGCCTAAAGTATGAAACTGTAACCACTCTGTATATCAGTTTGACAATAAAATAAAAAAGATTGTATAAATTGAAAAAAAAAAGAGTATCATGGACTTTTCTGTCTGGGCTGGCTTTGAACTGTGATCTTCAGTTCTCAGCCTCCTGAGTAGCTAGGATTACAGGCGTGAGCCACTAGTTCCATTAATTCTTGTTTGTGTTTTCTACATGCTTGTCCCAGGCCAATATGAAACTACGAATGTTTGAATTAATCCAGATTTTTTTGGCCAGTATTAGGGCTTGAAGTCATGGCCTTGGTACAGTGGATGAGCTTTTCTGTTAATACTAGTACTCCACCACTTGAGTCACACCCTACTTCTGGCATCTTGGTTTTTAATTGAAGGTAAGGTTTTCATGGACTATCCTGCTTGGGCTGGCTTTGAACTGTGATCTTCAGTTCTCGGCCTCCTGTGTAGCTAGGCTTACAGGTGAGAGTCATCAGCGCCTGGTTTTTATTTGTATTAAAAAAAATTCTATGTGTTCCACAATACGTTTGCACAAATGTTTACAAATATAATTTTTCTCTATATATCCAAGAGTATTCACTGTTTTATTTCCTGATTGAAGACTATGTGCATTATTATGTCAGGTGCTAGTGGCTCAGGCCTGTAGACCTAACTATTTAGGAGCTACTCGTAATTAACCTATAATCCTGCTATCTATAGTTAAACATGTTTATAAATTGATTACATGCATTTTTATCTCTTAGCTTATTGATCTAGGCATTGAAACTGTATCACTATATAATATTTAAGTAGTTTTTACCTTCTTAGAGTTTGAGCTTTTGACATTTTTCCCATTCCTTTTCTTTAAAAGGTTTTAATCTATTTCCATATATGCATATGAACACTTTGATTATATTCACCTTCCTACTCCTTATTTCTTATATGTTGATGGGTTCCTAATGTGATTGATAAAATGTTTTTTTTTTTATCTACAGGTAGAGCTGGCTTGTATTCTAGGGGTGGTAGCTCACTGACTCTTCATACTGTATTTTGGTTTTCTTAAATACATTTTCCTGCTTTAAATTTGTGACTCAAATATTTTCTAATACTTCTTTTCAAGTTTCAAACATAATTTAAAAATGACAAAAGATTACTATCCATGACTTTGAAGTAGCATGAGTAAATACATTGATACTATTGGTCCTAAAGTAAAAGTTGTACTTTTTTCATTATCTTACTGCAAAAGGAGGAAGTTTGAGCAAATAACAGAATTAATGCTGTTCTCTGCATGAAGGAACCTACTTTGGTCATGAGTAAATAAGTTTCAACATTTTATAAGGTTCAATAGCTCATGCATTTCACATTTACTCCCTGAGCTGTCCCTAACAAGTGGCGGGTACTATTCTGGGCATGGGGTTTTAACAATAAACAAGACAGACCCAAATGCACCTTGCTGAGAACCTGGTGTTTGAAAATAAAGTCGTTGAACGTCTAAAGTTTCTACTTAAACTCTACTTTGAAAAATAACTGTTCTTCACTTTTTTTTCTAAGTTCGAAGTCAGTTTTGAAGTCACTGGGAAGGTCTCATTCTTACACTATGATGCTTATATTAAGTATGTCTTTATTCCTACAGGCCTTTACCTTCATTACCTTTCCAGGTTCCAATTCTCTGCTGGGAAAAAGCCAAATAGAAGTGGCTAAAACCATTTTTTTTAATGTCAGGTACCAATGACCTCAATTTAAAACCTTTTATTTTTTCAGATAAGGATCAAAGTTAGGAGCAGTATAAGCAGATATATTATACAATTTGATTGAGAAGCAAATGTTGGATGCAAAATTAAGGGAGGTTTTTTGCTTTCAAGTAGAATTGAATAATCCACGAAGGTTCTAAGTATGAGGCACAAAGCTATCAAGAAATATGTAGAAACAGGGCCAACGTAACTCTAAACTCAGCTGCTTAGGAGATGACAATCAATCAGGAGGATTGAAATATAAGGTCATCCTTAGCAAAAAGTGAATGTGCCTCTATCTGAACAAATAAGTTAGGTATAGTGATTCATTTTATAATTCTAGCTATGTCAGAGGCATAAATAGGAGGCTAGTTGCCCAAAGTAACTGGAACAAAGAATGAGAGGACTCATTCAAACGTCTGTACTCCAATTAAAAAATAATCATAAATTAAGAAACAGCACTTCATGATTATCTTGATGGTTTTCTTACCCATTCCTATCAAGCTGGGAATATTTTAGGTAGTTTATCAAGAAAAGCATCAAGAAAAATGAACTTTATAGATAGATTGGAAAATTAAAAACAAAATATATATCAGAATTCAGGTATACCATAGATGGATTGTTACATGGAAATACTGAGTTTAAGTAGATTCTGTGTCCAAAATTATTCTGGAATCTTTAGTTGGTTTGTAATAATGAGGTCTTTGTTAGAGGTGAATGAACAAAACTATGTGTTAAAACTTAATTGAGAAAAAGTAAAGGCATATTGGAGACAAGAACTTGTGCCGTTGAATAACTGTCTCTGTGGAAGAGAATATAGCTGCTGACTAGTACTTGAAGACACAGTCTCTCAGATGAGACAGTTGACCAAATTATTTACAAATTATGGAAAACAAAGAAGAAGAGGAAGAGGATGAGGAAGAGAAAGGAGGAGGAAGGGGAGGAGGAAGACAGGGAGGAGGGGAAAAAGAAGGTAGGTATTAAAGGCAAGAGACGGAGAGATAGAGAATGAGAGGCAGAGAAACAGAGGCAGAGAGAGGAGAAAGAGAAAGAGAGAAAGATAGAAATAGAGATCGAGAGAGAGAGAGAGAGAGAGAGAATATTACTCTGGAGTTTTACTTTTTTTTTTTTTTTTTTTTTTTTTTGCCAGTCGTGGGGCTTGGACTCGGCCTGAGCACTGTCCCTGGCTTCTTTTTTTGCTCAAGGCTAGCACTCTGCCACTTGAGCCACAGCACCACTTCTGGCTGTTTTCTGTATATGTGGTGCTGGGGAATTGAACCCAGACCTTCATGTATGGGAGGCAAGCACTCTTGCCACTAGGCCATATCCCCAGCCCCTACTCTGGAGTTTTAATCCCAGGTTATTATGGTGAAAAATCATTTTCTTTAGGTAGGATTATGTAATCTACACCTACAGTTATTTGGGTATAGGGTAACCTAAGAACAAAGAAATAACAAACCAAACCATTATTTAAAGGAAGAGTAGGAAATCCTTTCTAGCTTATGTAATACCTTGTGAACAAAACTGTAGATACTCCAAATTTATTTTATTTTATTTTTGATGGTGCTGGGGACAGACCCCAAGGCTACACAAAGGCTAATCGTATGTATACCACAGTTTATCTTTTAATCTAGCTTTTGTTTCTATTGTGCTTAAGTTTTAGTAAGTAAGCTAGCATCACTCTTGGTTTAGTATCAAACCCACCTTTCTTTTTCCTTTATTTCTCTCTATACTTATACCTCAAGTTCAGTGCAGATCTACCTTAATATCAATAGCATCCTTTCTTATGTTAGATGAGATAGGATACTATTCATAAACCTGGAAGAAGCATTTATGTTTTTGTGATTTATTGTGATCATGAACACTGTAAATAAGCAGAGATAGGATCTCTGTATGTAAAGGACATGTACAAAATAAACTGCACAGTGTGTTGCCTCCACGCTTTGTCCAATAAATATTAATTGATTTTGATGAGAGAGCACATGTCACTAACAAGAACCTCCTGCCTAACTCTGGGCCTTTAGAGGCCTGAAGATTCTTGTGAGCTGGAATGATGCCTTGTGGTAATTTCTTATGTTTGGTATAAATGAAGACATGATTTTCCTTTTTAAAAGCCATATCACTGGAGAATTCTGTATGATATATGCTTCTATTACTTTTCCAAGCATTTTTTATTTTAAAAAATTAAAAGTGTACATAAATATAGTGTATTTACTATCCTATATTATATATACATTTACACATGCATATTATAATATGTATGTTTGCACATGTGTAGCACATATACATTATCTACAATATATGTACAGATGGGGAAAATCCAATTTGAAATGAAGAAACAAAAACATATTATGTACTAGGCAATACATACTTTAGATGCATTGGCTTACTTATTCCTCACACCTTTCGGAAGCATATATTTCTTCTCTCCTTTTCACTGGACCTCCTCAACTAAGCAGCAGAGAACTAACTCTACATTTTGGTAAGTTAGCCAAGCCAGGCACAGGGCTAGGACATCGCAGCCTGATGTAGGACAAGAGAATAATTACACACCTCCTAGAGGATAGAGATGGAGAAATCATGCTGGACTAGTGGGTGGACAAAAGTGGTCTCACTTGGAAACAGGACACTTGATCTAAGTCTTACAGGGTGTGCAGGATGAGTTTTGAGGAAGAAAGGAAAGTCTGAGAGCCACTTCCTCCTAGGAAGTGACCTAGTGGGATGAGCAAGGGCTGCATCTGGGAGGTGAGGCAGCTGGGGCTGAAAAGGATTTGACGGCCCAGGAAATTGGTCTAAATTCAGTAGGACCCGAGTATAACACAGAAAAATAGATTTAAAAGTATGAAAGGAAAGAATAATAGTTAATAAAGGATAATCATCTCAGAGAATTTTTCATTGACAAAGACTTTTTAGATGAAGTGAGTTTGAAGTTCATGAACATTAGTAACCCAGGAAAATGAGAGCCAAGTCCAGTGACTGTTGAGGAACAATATTAAGTAAGCGAACTTCTGCCGCTCAAGGACTACCTCCCTCAAGTGTCTTCATCTCAATTTATGTCCCACCATCCTCTCAATTGTTCAAGTATTGTAATGGCAACTTCTTAAGTCCCCTACTTTTGTCTCTGACTCGAAGATGGATCCAGTGTTCCTTGTTCTCATTCTTCATTAGATTCTCTAGAAAGCCACCACTGAGAACACAGGCATCCTTGTTTCCTATCCTCAGAAAGATGACCATTGTATTTAGAAAAACTCCCCCCACCCCCCTAGTTCCTCAAATTTCCACCTTTATCCCACTTGGCTTTCTCATATGTTTAGGCCTTCTACCTCTTTTTACCTCTTTTCTCTTCTTTGGATTCACCTTAGAACATTCTTTTCCAATTTTAATCCAAATTTCTTTTTCTTCTAGCAACAGAGCAGCTCAAATATTCCAGCATTTCATACTACTATCCTGGATAAAAGCAGAAGTGTTCTGTCCATCATTTTATTCCTGCATTTAGAACTCTTTTCCCCTCAAATCACTCTTTATCCATTTATTTTATTATATTTTCTTCATAGTACTTAAACAGAATAGATTTTACTTTTATCTTTTTTTCAGAAAAATTTAAAATGGAAGACCTATATTGTCTTATCCAATGCTGTACTCAGTATATAGAAGGTACTCAGTAAGTATTTGTAAAATGAAGGTGAATTTAAATAAGGGTGAAAATTGAGTACTGGGGAGGATCTTGCACTTAACCTTAAATGATACAGAAAGTGTAATTAATTGCGGTGATTTTTCTAATTCCTTCTGTGTTGGCACCTCACCACGTTGTTTTCTTCTCACATACCACTTTATTGATGGTGGGTAGGTGAACTAAAAGCCTTTTGTATTGCAGAGAGGAAGACAATACTGAGATTTAAAAAGAAAAGATATATTTGCGTTCATCTGGACAGGTGATAGGTGAGAGCTCAGCCCCTCTCTGGCAGTAATGCTGGGGTAAAAGTGTTGGTGAGGTCAGATGAGTTGAGTTCATGACACATTTAATCCTTCTAAATATGTTTGATTTTTCTACAGTATTTTATGGTGACATTCAATTTGAATGGGAAATGACCTACTTGTTTCTAATTCCTTCCTGAGCCAGTATAAGATTACACCATGCACAAACATTAGTATATTTTGTTGAGTGTAATTCTCCAGCATCTTAACAGAGTTTACAAGTTTATTTGTTAGTAGAAACGGGAAGAAGTTATGGGAGCTATCTGTTTTTCCGTTTTAAAAAAAGTAATATCTTTTTGGCCAATAAGCAAGTAAATAAGCAGACTCTGATTTTTTTTTGGGGGGGGAGGATGGAATCAGCTGCCATAGGTGTGGGAAAATTTCTTTGGCCAGCCTTTCACTTCCCTGTGCTTTCCTTGCACTTGTGTTGACACAGTTGGTGGATTTCATTATTAGTGGTGTGCCCTACAAGCCATTCATTCATGGAATATGGCCCTAGGAGAGGAATCTTCACAAGAAAATAAAATTTTCATTGATGTTCAGTGGCTTAAGGGGCATTTCACAAAGCAGAACATTTCTAAATAGAAAGACCTCAATTCACAAGAAATCAAAGAAAAGGTGGGGCAGAAGGAGGGGAGGGAGAGAGAGAAAGAGACAGGGAAAGTGACAGAGAGAGAGGTTCTTAGTGGAGTCAGTGAAATATGAAGATTTTGCTCTGTGTGCAGTGTTAGTTGCCTTGCCAGTCTCAAGCTGGCACTGTGGGCTTGCTGTAGCTGCTAAGCTGGAGCTGAGGAGAAGAGACAGTTTGCTTTGCTTTGATTGCCTGGCCGCACCATGCGTCTCAATATGTTTTTGATTTTGTATTTTTAAAATAAGGTGAATGATCTCAAAAAGAAATCATTGCAGGAGAGTTTAGGGTTTGCTTTTTCTAAGGGACATTTAAAAAGCCATCCTGGTCCCATTCCAGAGATTTTCTTATTTCTTTAGGCACATTGAATAGTGTAATGGTGTTATTAGATATTATCGTGTTTATTTTATTCATGAAAATGTGTGACACACCTTATTTGTATTCTTCTGCAGGAAATGTCCTGGAATGGGTTTTGTTCTGTTTCCTTTATTTGTGCATGTCATAAGGTGTGTGTTAGAATTTAGTTCCTAGGAATAAGAATAGTATTTCTTTCTTTTTTTTTAATTGGAACCACATAATGATTTTCAGCTTTAGGGAATTTCAATAGTCTATTGTTACATGTTTTCTCACAATACTACGGCCTACCAAGTTGTGCTGCAACAAACTTCCTATTTCCAGTGGCAGATATTTATATTTAAAATTACAATAAACTGTAATTAATTTTATTCTGAAAAATTTTGGAATTAAAAAAAAAGATCTGTAAGATAACTTGAGACACTGCTGGCTTCCACAAACAAAACAAAACAACAACCCAAAAAAAAGAAACAAGGCTAGGAACTACTGCCTTAATAACTATTACTTTGCAAGACTGTAAGAAATATGAAAATCAGGATAGACTAATGTCTGATGGGTAGATTCATTCTACTATAATTTAATGTGTTAAATGCACAGAGAAGAAGTTGTGGATCCAGAAACATGGCTTTTGCAGGAGGCTTTTATTCAAATTAATTCTAATAATAATAGGGACAGTTGGGTATTAGGGCAGAAGGAATAAGGTGACTCAATTAAATGACTGAGAAAGCTCTAGAAAAAAATTCTCTTAATTCAGTCCAATCCTAGCAATAACATTCTCATCACTGAAATCAATAAGCTTGTAATAAATACATAACAACTTCAAAAGGAGTCTCTTATTAAATATTTTTGTATGGCTGGATCTACTTTAAAAGGATTTTCTTAAGTATTTTTGTATGTTTGGATCTAAATCAAATATTGAAACTGATAATATTTTCTTTACTTCAAGAATACTACTTCTCTTCTAGGTGTATAAGTAGACTCTTGGATGAGAAGGATAAATAATTTCACCTGCTGAATTTGTGCCTAAAGCCTCCAGTCTTTACCTAATTCATTCTTGGCTCTTGGCATCTTGAGCCATGGCAACATGCTGACAAATGCATGCCAAATCCACCCAGGTTGCTGGAACATTTGCACAAAACACTGGTGGGTAAGTAAGGGTACAGCAAGCCTCAGAGTTTAGGTCCCACTCAGTAGGGGGTTTTCAGAGTTGGTCCTCAGCAGTGCCCAAAGATCCACTGTGTAGCTGGCTAATTGGTACTGTTAACCTATGGCTGTTCCACAGATCCAGAAAGGCAAATTGGTCTATGTCCACATTCAGAGCTCAACGCATCAGTAGTCTGGATTTAAGGGAGATCAAGATCAATTAATCTGATACTAAAACCTAGTACTGAACTATGTTTTTCTGAGGTAGACTTAGGAATTTTTCATTGTAGTATTCACAGATAAGTGACTTACAACTGTATATGCAATTTGAAATGAGATTCACAGATCTACAATTGCGTATGAAATTTGAAAAGGGATTTGAGTAAATAAATAGATCAAGAGAAGTTATGTTATTCTGAAAACATTTCTGTTTTCTAGTGTGTCTTTTTTGTAGAGAGGTCTGGTTTATGCTTCCAGAGTTTTTGCCTGGTGATCTGCAAAGCAATTACATTCCTCAAGATAGGGCAGGCTACCTTCCTGTTTCTGAAATCTTGGATAGGTAGTCTCTTATAATAAAAGTTTCCCTGTTTGGTGTAAGTGAACTGAACACCTCAGGGGGGGGAAAGGGAAAGGGAGAGGAGGGAGGGGGGTATGAGAGACAAGGTAACAAACAGTACAAGAAATGTATCCAATGCCTAACGTATGAAACTGTAACCTCTCTGTACATCAGTTTGATAATAAAAATTTGAAAAAAAAAAAGTTTCCTAGACTTCTTCAGGACTGAAAAATCATTTACCATTTGATTTGCAATGTTGATTAATCATGCCATTGTTGTGAATATACTTTCACTATACTTTTTTGTGAGCAATAAGTGCCCCTGATTTCTTTAAAAGATGATATCTGTTATTGCTTGTCAACTTTTTCTCTTAAGGTACACAAGCACAAGCACTAGTGAAGAATTACTTTATTTCAATAATGTTGCCATGGGTATAAAGCATCTGTAAACTTTTTCATCACTCATTTTTTTCTTAAAATTAAATGTGCATTTAAGTAGTTTTGTCCCAAGTCCCCTCCCTCCCCCCACCCCTGCGCCCACTAGAATGACTGAGAAGGGAGGAATGATTCTGTTTGGGGCTATTTAAGCTTTCCTTCCATGCTTCAGTTCACTGGTATCTGATGTTGGTGATGCCAAGGTCAAGGGTTTGATCCTCACAGGGATCAGTTTACGGCAGAGTTTCCCAGGAGTGTTTGGGAAGTCAGAATGGTCATTAAAAAATGCTGGTCATGAAGGGAACTGAAGAACATACCAGTGGTAAGTAAAAAAATCTAGTCTTACTCGGGAAAATAAGGCACATGTCCTACTGTCATTTTTGCATCTGGACAGAATGTACCACTTAAAATGTGAACTTGTTAGCCAATCTTCCTGCATCTTTGTCTCCTCATCTGTGGAATAGAGATAAGAGTTACTCCTTTTCTACCTCCCCAGGATCTGTGAAGATTAGATAATGCCTGGGAAGTCCTTATACAAAGGTACTCACAGTATTATAAACAAGGAGATTAGCCAATAGCCGAAAGAGAAAATATTTGAAGGACTGCTCCTCCAAAGTGTATTGCCTAATAAATTTGAATTAGTAATTGGTAGTTTGTTGTCCAATCCATTGAGTTTGGTTTGTCTGGATAAACATTTGGTGTGAGTATTTGACCTTTCTATTCATTTATAAGGTTAAAATTATTTGATAGTGAACAGTTGTATTAATAAAAACAGAGTGGGCTTTGAATCTGAAAGAGGTTTTATTTGAAAAGAAGGTGAAGGAGAAAGTCTCTAGGAACATATGTGCCACTGAGGAATATTTGCATATATTTGATCTGCAAGTATGCTTCAGTGATTTTCATAGTATACCTTGGAGTGTAAGTTGTTGCAAAGAGCCGCTACCACTGTACCGCAATGTAAGTCTGCTGGATCTAGCTTTATTCTGGCATACAACGACAACTTCATTTTTAGTGTTAGGAAAGAAAAAAAAAATCCTCTTCACTTAATTCAGACAGTGACCTGCAGGCCTCATTCTGACTGAAGGAGCCATTCAGAATACTTTCAGACAAAAGCAGAGCTTTTTCCTAGCAACCAGATCAAAGCCAAATCTCCCAGAATAGCTCCCTCCCAGGTTTCCTTTGGCGCATAGGTTCACAAGGATTCTAAGGCTCTGGTATCCAGTTCAAACTGCTCTTTCAAACTAAAGTGGAAAGGAAAACTCCTGAGGAATTTTCACAGACTCTGAAAGCTAGAGAGCATTGCGACAGCCCTTAATCTTGGGAGAACATGGTGGTCAGTTGGAGCATCCCTAACTTTGTTATCGCCTGCATCTGCATGTACATTCTGTCAGCCTCCTAGAGAATGAGGTCTCTGTTTCCTCTCTTCCAGTACCTAATATCAGCTATGCCCAGGAGCTGGCTGATGAAGACTTCCTGTTTGTTTTGAGTCACTGTTAGAGTGATAAATATACTTTAGCCTTCTGCTTAGAGAGGAAAGAAACCAGCTGCCCTGAACTAGAGAGAAAAAAAAATGCAGAAATTCCATTGAATGGCCCTGTTATCAGGAGTTTCAAGGACAGTATAAAAATGAAAACTATAAGCCTGGACAAAGTAAATAATATCCATATTAAAGTAACTGCAAGCATAGACTGAAATTGTTTGTCTTTAATCATCTAGGCAAACCATGCATTTTTCACTCTTCTAAGACTTACCCGGGATTGTTTAGACATTTTTTTAAATGTAAACTTACACAACAGAGTTATGGTGAGCTCCATAAATAAACAATTAGAGCTGTGGTTGTTTGAACTGACCACAAGCTTTTAATGTCCTTTTTTTTTTTTTTGCATGAACATATAATGCTTCTGGATAAACAATAATGTTTACATTTCAGGGATGTCCACTGTTGTACTGACTCATTTACATGTATTATTTGGGGTTTGAGTAACTCAAGAACAAAAGAATATTATAAAATTATTTAAAACAAAAACAACAATAAATCCTCCATAGCTTAAATAACATTTCTTAAAATAAAGCTGTGCAATTTTTTAAAGTTGGATTTAAATCTCATTTTTATTCTTTGCTTTAAATCAGTTTGGATTTGATCAGCTGAGTAAAATTACCATTTTCATCTGGGTCTGGAAGATAGTACATTTAGGAAGACTTGTTGATCTGAATGTCATGACCATTCCATTTTTTTTTTCTTTTTTAAATTTAGTGTATATTTGGCTTCCAGGAGAAGTCAGTTAGAAAAGATAGCAGTGCCATACTAAGTATGGCATGCTTACTCAGTTTCTTTCAATATGGCTCTTAGAGCTATTTTTAATAGAAGAACAAATTACTAATTTTGTACAGTAAGACTTCCTAACAAGAATAAAAGAAATCTTTCATTAAAAAAATCACAAGAGACACATATTATTATACTTTTATGTTGTTAAGTAAATGACTGCAGGTATGGGCAAGGTAGGACACCCTGTGGCCTGAAGACAATGTACCTCTCTGTGTTTGTCAATTACGACTTGAAAGTGTAAGTGAACAGTTACATGTGAAGAAGTTTCTCCAACAAATTGGAGACAATGTTTAGAATATAAACAGTTACCCCTTGGGACAGAAAACTATAGTACTAAAGGCCCAATGAGGATGACATTAAAAGGCCCAATGAAGGTCCAGAGATCACATTTAATAAAATTAGATGTCATTGGCCACTCATAAAAGAGGACATGAAGTTAGGAATAATGAACACATTAGCTTAAATAAAGCCAAAATGGGCCTGGTGGTTCATGTCTGTAATCTCAACACTTGAGAAGCTGAGGCAAATTTGAGGCCAGCCTGAGCTACACAGCAAAACAAAATAACCAAGCAAAAAACAAAACAGAAAGCCAAGATAATATTTACCTAAAAATTCAAGTTACTGTTTTATTAAAAATACGTTGGGATAGCTTTTTTTTTTTTTAAAGCATACTTTCATTTTACTGGCACAAGGATGAGAAGAATTACGTAAACATGACTGAAGGTGGAAAAATTAAATTCTGAATAATAACATTCTACTGTTGTTATGGTGACTTATAGGTATAGAAACAGAAAGAATAGAAATAGAGAATGGCTGGTATTGTGGCGGGGGAGGGGAGGAAATAAAAGAAAACAAAAATACTCCCACCAAAGTTAGAATTTTCTGCACATTATTCCAGATAATTATTTAAAACCAATTTATAAACTAGATATTTTGTAAAGCTAGATATGATGGAATATTAGATATATTTTCCTTGTTATCTTAATGTGAGGTTTGGGTGAAGTTTTTGGTTTTTGGTAGAAATCTATCATTTAAAATAAATTGGAACTCAATTTGGGTGGGACCTGTCACTTACTACATATAAAAAGGGTGTGAGAAAACAACCCTGTACCTTTCTCAGTGCTACTGAATGTCACATATCAAGTGGTGAAGTGAAACTACAAGGTTCAATTGATGCCACATATATCAAGTCATTTTTTGGCTCAGAAGTCTGAGTTGTTTAAATGTTTAAATCTACCTTTTGATGGCATATTTGTAATCCAGACTGTAGAAATTCCTCCCACTCATTTAGAACCAAGACTCATTTAATCGGGACTGAACAGGAATCTAATCACATTTCTCATAAACATTTTGCATTACAATTTGGAAAACATTTTCCTTGTAACACTTTCAGTGACCTGAATTGTATCTGATTCTGGTTGGAAATGGGAACAGTAAACAGGTCAACAATCTTTTGCCATTGGCCATGATGCAAGATACATGGTTTCTTCTTAGGGGCAGGAATGTTCTCCACACTGCTTAATAACAGTCCAGGGGCACTTTCTTATGATCACAGGCTGGCAAATCAGTATTTATAAGAACAGTAAGCCTACAGAAAAGGGAGAAGAGAGTGTATTCCAAAGCAATTAACCCTGCTCTATCCTGAAGTTACTGACACCTAATTTCTGATACCAACACTTTCAGTAATCCTGTTGAAGATGAGGAATAGGCTTAAGGAATAAAGACTGCAAGGCTTTGGATGGTCTATTATTTGAATAAAGGATTTTATAAAAGGATTAATTTAGCCAGATGCCTGTGGCTCACACCTGTAATCCTATTCAGGAGACTGAGATCTGAGGATCGTGGTTTGAAGCCATCCTGGCAAGAATGCAGAAAAAAAAAAAAAGCCAAAAGTGGAGCTGTGGCTCAAGTGGTAGAGCACTAGCCTTGAGCACCAAAGCTCAAGGACAGTACTTGGGCCCAGAGTTGAAGTGCCAGATCAGCAAAAAAAGAAAAAAACACCAAAGACAAAAACATAAACAAACACCCCCTCACCCCCAGATTAATTAGAAGAAATAGGGGTGGGATGGGATGGGGATGCAGACATGTTTTTCACACCCATTTTTACACTTCTGAGGTGATAAGTCCAGCCCACACAAAATAAAATGGGAGGTTTCACACCAAATCCACCCAAACATATTCTTACAGTCTCTCACTATGCTTATTCTTTGAGAATAAAGAGGCAATACCATCTCTAGCAGAGAAGTATCTGCCATTTTTGGTTTGCCCACAGTCTTCTCGCTGTTTATGTCATCTGAACGTCATATATGAATCTTGAAGGCAGTATTGCCTCATCTCCAATGATTTTAGCTGTTCATTAACAATTATTTTCCTTTTCCTGTTACTGATCTTAATATTTAGTGAATTAGATAACTTTTTTTTTTTTTTGGCCAGTCCTGGGGCTTGAACTCAGGGTCTGAGCACTGTTCCTAGCTTCTTTTTGCTCAAGGCTAGCAGTCTACCACTTGAGCCACAGTGCCACTTCTGGCCTTTTCTATATGTGTGGTGCTGAGGAATCGAACCGAGGGCTTCGTGTATAAGAGGCAAGAACTCTTGCCACTAGGCCATATTTCCAGCCCTGAATTAGACAAATGAATTTGTGAATTTTTATTTGTTTGGAATCATTATTTCTAAATGTCTTAGATTCTCTTGATCACCATTTTTATCTGACTGAAGTCACAGATAAAAGGTTATAGTTTATTCCTCATCATCTTTCACTCCTCAAATTATCCTTCCTCATCTCAGTCTAAAAATTACAGAATGCTTTATCTGGAACAGTCCTCAAAGACCATGTAGAATGGTATCTAAAAAGTAATCAATTGAACTGTTTTTTTTTAACATTTAAAAAAATTTTTTTGTCTGTCATGGGGCTTGAACTCAGAGCTTGGGTGGTCCCTGATCCTGAGCCCTTTTGCTCAAAGTGCTAGCCCTCTACCAATTGAGAGCTACAGTACCACTCCTAGAACTCTTGATATTACAACTTTCAAACCTGTTCTTAATCAGTTTTCTCTAGGGCAGGAAATACCATCCTCAACTACAGAGCTGTTGAGAAGAAAGCTCCCAGGACTCACCCTTGACTTCTTATTACCTGTTAACTACTCCATATGCAACCACTAGCAAATCTTATCTTCTTCCTATTCCAAATTCCATTTCTTTTAAAGCGATAACTATCATCATTACCTTGATATGGCAAGGGCCAGAAATACTTCTCCCTGATGCTTATTATCTCACATTTCTCTCTGTTACTTTCTGCATATCACATTCTGAAACTTTGTTTATGGATTTACTTCCTTGGTGACATTTGGCTGTCAGTAGAAACATTTGTGAATGACCTTGGAGGCTCAGTGAGTATTTGCTGAATAAATGACCAACCACCCTCTTAGACAGAAATATAGGTTGAAAAGAAGTTAAGCAAACCAGTGCCTCAAAACAAAAAAACACCAAACAAAACTAAAAACAAAAACAGAAAAACTCATCATCACAATGAACAAAAGAAAGTTAAATGAATTTCTAAGATTCACATGATTACTTAAGAAATTGACAACTAATATTTTGGTTGTTGATATTTTCTGAACTGCTTGTGCCATATTTTGGCTGCTATTATTACTGTGCTGTTATTATATGATGCAGGCTTAGGGAGCACAGTCCACATAGCTTCTGGTTTGCTCTATGGGCTGTGCTGAAAGTGGGTGCAAGTAATGATAAGATCAGTAACTAAGTGGTTGTTTGAAGTACAAGACAGAGCTGTTGCCTGAAATTCTACTCTTCAGTGAAATTTGAACATACTATTCAGTGCAGGTACTTTTAATGATCAGACTTCAACCTTCTAGGCAATCATCCAATACCATTTTGGTTTTAATTACATTTTCAAATATAAAACTGTTTAAATTTTAAAGCACTTTTCTCTTCTGTCTCAGAAGAATATGTTTCTACCTTTTTGTTCAGAATAATTTTTTTTGCCTTTCCTAAGAACTTGTTTAATTACACAGTTGTAGTCCTATTCCAGCACTCCCAGTACTTCTTTCTTTACTACTTTCATTGGCATGTAATAGTACATGGACTGTAGAATCTGCAGACTTTAGTTGAACCCAGGTTCACTTCAAAGATTTTTGACAGTGGACAAATTAATCTTGGTTTCTTTGCACATAAATTGGAGATAGGAAGGGAAATTGTGTAGATTAAATAAGAAAACCTATATAAAGAACTTCCTGATGTAAAGTATGCACTAATGGTAGCTATAAATACTACTACATTAAAAAAAAA
Source organism: Perognathus longimembris pacificus (assembly GCF_023159225.1). Lineage (NCBI taxonomy): Eukaryota > Metazoa > Chordata > Mammalia > Rodentia > Heteromyidae > Perognathus > Perognathus longimembris. Next base: position 75,394,924 of record NC_063164.1, on the reverse strand, counting down.
TCAGATTTCCCTTATCTGAAGAAAAGCCTCTGTGTTCTGTGCCTTCTCTGTGTTTTTATGTTTTATGATGCATTCCAGTCCTTTGGGAAGATGAAACAAAGGTTATTTAGCATGTGGGGTTACCCAGGTAAATCCAAGTTTTTGCCTTACCAGAAACATTGCATAACCTTCCAGGTATAGTTGGAAGAACTGTGTGGGAGCATCGAGGACCCTAATTAGTTAGTGAATCTGTGGATATAATTCTAATCAGTTCTTAAGATAGTAAGAATAAAGATTGGTCTGAAGGCATGGCTCAAGTGGTAGATCATAACAAACACAATTCAATTCAAAGCCCAGTTCTTCCTAATGAATGAACAAACATGTAAATAAATATAGGCATGGCATTATTTTGGGGGAAATCCAATCCCATATTTAGAGATATCCAAACCTCTAGTATAAGAATTGTGTTTCATGAAGCAATATTCCTCATGGTATTGTATTAAGGTGATTCTTTAGAAGGAAATTCATAGGAATTTAGTAGACAATGAAGAGTTAACCAACATAGTAAAGCCATTTTTGGGAAAAATGAGAAGTGAGTTGTTCTCAGAACTGTTAAGAAGCTCTCTTGTAGACTGGGTGGATTTATGTATAGAAAGAGGCCTCATCTAGAGACCACAAAGGACACTGGGAAGTCAATTCAGGTAGATTGAAGAAAACAATTCTTACTCTAATAATTAAATGTTCATCTGCTACAAAGCAAACAGAGTTTGTATAAGTGTAGTTTCTAAGCATTTTCTGTGGATTTCAAAACCTAAGGCATAGAAAGCTCCTAAAAACTTACTTAGGTTCTCAGTACCACAAACATGTCTGCAATAAACAAACATGTCTGCAATAAACTCCTGAGTGATTGAACTCAAACATCATCACGCCAGCTTTGCATCCCATCTTACCATTCTATCCCCAAAGTCAATCACCTGATCTGATCAAGCCTATAGTGTTCCAGGGTATGGTTATCTAACTCAAGTATCAGCAAATAGCATAACTGAAGGACAGTGTTCTAGTGTTTGGTTTTAGTTGGAATAATAGTAATAATAAAACAGTCATTGAACATTAAATTGAACAACTCTCAATTGGATAAGGTTCTACATAGGTCTTATGTGATGTGAAGTACCAGGAATTTTGAAGCTTTTGAGATCCCTCTTATAATGTGGTTTCTCAGAGGTTTCTCTTGTGATGAGGGTGAGTTTGCTTCAATAGAGAACCTATCTCTTTTTCATTGTTTTGTGTTATATTCATTATCATCTCATCTTCACTGTGTGCCAGTTTTCCATGAAATGATTTATTTTAATAATTAAAAGAAGGCAATATTCTTTTGGTGGATGACTGTTTTGTCTGAGTTATAAAATACAATTTGCTTTTTCCTTTTTCCTATTGTTCTAGAAAATATTCATCTTTAATTACTTTGAGGTATACTGTGGCTTACCTTTGTCTCCAGTAAAAGATTTTGCTTTTTCAAAAATAAAGGAATTCTGAGTTGACAAGGTTAAAAAAAGTCTGCTAAGATTTTCTAGTAAGAATTTGCTATAATTGAACATTTTAGGTAGCGAATACCTATTAAAGAAATACTTGTTTGCATTTTGTTAGATGTAAATTAAGTGACTCATTTCCTCCATCTCCTTTTCAGTATTTATTTATTTATTTATTTATTTATTTATTTATTTATTTATTTATTTATTGGCCAGTCCTGGGGCTTGGACTCTGCCTGAGTACCGTCCCTGGCTTCTTTTTGCTCAAGGCTAGCACTCTGCCACTTGAGTCACAGCTCCACTTCTGGCTGTTTTCTGTATATGTGGTGCTGAGGAATTGAACCCAGGGCTTCACGTATATGAGGCAAGCACTCTTGCCACTAGGCCATATCCCCAGCCCAGTATTTATTTTTAATCTTGTTCTAAGGCAGGAACTAGGTAGGAATAGATGAAATCAGAGCATTGTTTCAGCTTGATTGGTCTAATATTCTTGAGAGAGCAGGGTGACTCACAAACTGTCCCTTTTTATTTGTTTATAAATGGAGACACTGAAAGATCATATAAGCTCATAATAGATTACATATCAAGGCTACATCTCACTTAACATTGCTTCTATGTTTAAATGAATATTGAACAATGTTGCCTCAGATAATTTTAATATTTGATATTGATATTTTAATATTTGATGATGTAGTAATTTAAATAACAGTTCTTTTATAAATTTCATTTTTGTCAAAAGTGGTTTTCATTTTTAATGGAAAAGAACATAGGACAAATAAAATGTTTGCAACAGCTCTGACTTTGGCTGCATCATCAACTGCTTCTGTAGTATATTGTTGGCCAACTGTCTTTTATTAAAAAATCTGTTTTGGTTTTCTCATGTACCTACTAGAATGTTTAGAAACTAGAGGTAAATAAAATGGGAAGAAAAAGAAACCAGTACTAAAGTTAGTGCTTTAGAGCATATCTTCCATGTATGATTATGCATACATTTGAAAAGAATGTAAATCTTACTATAAATTAAAACATTGCTTTTCATTTAAGAATATCCAATAGGTAGATTTCAGTGTCATTAGACAGTCTTTAGCAACACACAAAGCACAACAAGGCAGTCTTGATTGGACTGCCATTTAGTCAATTCTTATTGTAGAATGTTAAGTTTGCCAATCTTTTCAAGAGCAAAAAGAGTTGTCATCAATATTTTATGTAACAAATATTTACCCAATCTTGATTATTTTCTTAGAACATACTACTAGAAGAAAAGGAATTGCTGAATTAAACAAACATATACACATTTTAGGCTTTTAGTTCATATTAGTATCTTTTCTTAAGAAAGCTTACAGTATTTGTACAGTAAGTTGTTTGTAGGTTATTGATTTAGAATTCTCAAGGTTCACACACCAACTAGTTTTCTTTTGAGGGATCCAAACATACTAACTGTGTGCTGCTCCAGACTTGTAAAAATAGGGTCTAGGATATTTGATTCAATTCTACAATGAACTGGTTATTTTAGTTATATTATTTTGGCACCATAATTTTCTCTATCTGCTGTTTCTAGCTGTGTCTGTACCCATCATAGGTTTTAGCATTCTTCTGCAAGAAATGTCTAAGAAATTTAAGGAGGGATTCAGTCCCATGTAGTACATTAGCCTGTCTAATACAGTATATTAACACCCAATCCAAATTCAGGCAAAATGTCATCCATTAATCATATACCAATGTAAGAACCAAGAATTGTGATGATATTAACCAGGAAAAGGTTCAAGGATAACTGTGAAACAGAACATGTAACCTATTCACCCAGGAAATGATCACACAAATCAATGTCCTCACCACTAAAACCGGCAATACTTCCTAAGCTTACCCAGCTTTGCTGCTCAGATGACACTGTTAAGAGAAAGGTCTAGAAAGAATTTCATCTTTCAATTTTTTCTTGTCTCAACCAAATTGCTTTGTTTTTCTGTGAAAAATCTTACTATGAAGTGTGGTAAAGATTATGTACCATTTAATTTTTAGATTCCAAATTATAAAAAATAAACATTGATGTGTTTTAGTATATTGAGTAGTGCTTAAAACCCTTTCTATAAAGCATATGTGAAGGATCTAGTAGCATTGAAAATTAATTAAAATATCAACCATTTCAATCTTCCCCCTACATTTACCACTAAAGAAGTTTCTACTCTGAAAAAGGAACTACGTTCCCGGCAACTTTAGCATTAAAAAAAAGCTTCTTCAGCTTTTCTTAGACTCTGGCCATCTCAAAATGCAAGTGTAGACAAAATTAGCCCATAAGATTAATTTTTGGTAATTGAACTTGTATCTTAAAAAGTAAGCTGTTTCACTTCCTCATGACAAAACAAATTTCTTGAAGATAGGTTTCCATTTCATGTTTGTATCACTAAAGCAGCCAGCCTTTGATAGGCATTTGTTTGAATGAATGAAAATGTCCCATGTTCCCATGAAAGTAAGATATTTTTATTATTATTTTTATTATTTTATTATTATTATATATTTTTATTGTTATTATTATTTTTATTAGTGACATATTGTGACAGAGAGCACATTTAGATAGGTGGAAGTCTAGATGTTTATCCTCTTCTTGCCATGTACCAGCAATGAGCTACAAGCAAGTTACTAAATCATCCTAAACAGTAGCTTTCATAGCTATGAGGAAAAAAAAATCAGTTTTCTCTGCAAAGAATAAATAAATTTGAGATCAAGGGAATTAAAATAATAGGATATCAGGTAAACTAGTTGGAACATTTCAAATGAAAATTATTATTATAGTTATGTTATTATTTTGAAGATATGTGTTACTATTTTCATAATTGGATTTCTTTCTTTCCTTCTTTCTTTTCTTCCTTCCTTCCTTCCTTCCTTCTTTCCTTCCTTCCTTCCTTCCTTCCTTCCTTCCTTCCTTCCTTCCTTCCTTCCTTCCTTCCTTCCTTCCTTCCTTCCTTCCTTCCTTCCTTCCTTCCTTCCTTCCTTCCTTCCTTCCTTTCCTTTCTTTCTTTCTTTCTTTCTTTCTTTCTTTCTTTCTTTCTTTCTTTTTTTGCCAGTCCTGGGCCTTGAACTCAGGGCCTGAACACTGTCCCTGGCTTCTTTTTGCTCAAGGCTAGCACTCTGCCACTTGAGCCACAGCGCCACTTCTGGCCATTTTCTATATATGTGGTGCTGAGAAATCGAACCTAGGGCTTCATGTATATGAGGCAAGCACTCTTGCCACTAGGCCATATTCCACACGTCTGGATTTATTATTTCTCCCTGTTTAGGTGGGAATGGTAGCCCAAATCATCTCTCCATACAGGAAGTGTTTAATTTTACCTTAAGTTTAATATTTCAAAATGATAATTATGCATGCACATGTACTTTAAAGCACTTAATTCTTTCCTATCTATCTATCTATCTATCTATCTATCTATCTATCTATCTATCTATCTGAACTTAGAACTTGGTCCATACTGTATCTTGAGGAACATTTCCAGCCTCCACCTCCCTCCACCTTCTCCTCTTCCTCCTCTGTCTCCTCCTCCTCCTCTTTTTCTTCCTCTTCCTCCTCCTTCTTCTTGCAAGTACCAGGGCTTTAACTCAGAGGCCTTAGGCTTGATTAGCTTGTTTGCTCATGGCTGGCATTCTACTGCTTGAGTCATACCTCTAGCCTGACATTTTGCAGGTTACCTAGATATAGAATCACTTAGACTTTTTGGTTCAGGTTGGCTTTATCCCTGACCTTCAGGTTTCAGGCTCCTGATTACTTCTTCTTTTATTAATAGGGATAGCTTTCTTGCAATATGCATACAAGTAATAATCGAAGAAGTCCATGGAAATGGCACCTTAATTAAGGGATCAGCACCCAAAAGGGTCCCTCATCCATTTCCAATCAGTAATTCCCTCAGCCCCAGAGGAAACAATCAACTCAACTTCTAATGCTATCACTTAGTTCCCCATGAAACAATGCAAATAGAGAAAGATCAGGGTATATATCATGAGCCCAGATATAGCAAATTGCCCAATGTCTCTAGGCTTCAATTTTATTATTTAAAAAACTAGGAAGTTGATCTTTTCTTTCTGTTATTTTTAAAATTTTATTTATTTATTTATTTATTTATTTTCAAAGTGATGTACAGTTTCATACATAAAGCACTGCATACATTTCTTATCCAACTTGTTACCTCCTCCCTCATTTTTCCCCTGCATTCTGCCTTCCCCATTCATCACCCCATAAGTTGATCTTTTAAAGTTCCTTTCCGTGTCAACACGTAATGATTCTTCTAAAAAGCATTATATGTCTAGGTTCATGCTGTTTTTGTTCACTGTCTTGCACAGTTTGTTATCTCAGGTGGAACTTGTGGATATCATATTGTAAATGAGCATTGGGCCTTGTACCATGAATACAACCAAACGTTCACCTCAACAAGGGCCCAAGAAGAGTAGGTCTAAGAGCACAGAGGAACAGAAGAAACCAAGGGATTTCTGCCTCTCCCACTGCACAGGAATGATCACATCAAAACTCCCCTCTGCCCTCTGCTTGACGTATTAGGCAATGATACAAAACAAAAAGAGCTGTGCATTGTCTGTATTGTTTTAGGTGCCCCATCCAGATGTAGGACGAATATGGATTTCTGCCATTTAGCAACTGAAGTACTGTTTGGGTAGCAATGTAGATCTCCTTTCTGCAATGCCAAAGTCTGCCTTAGAGATAAAATAGCTAGAAGGAGCCTGTTGTGCTGTGGCTTCCATCCTAAGAAACTGAATGAGATGAGGAAGAATGAGTATGGATAACTTCCTCCAGAATTTGAAACAATAAGCACTGCCTCTTCCTTCAGCCTTTTGACATATGCTCTGCCACAGATTGTGTTTTGTTTAGTTCTAAGAGTCTTTTCATAAGGCATGTATTGGAAAAGATTTCTTTTACGATCTTTTCTGAATAATTCCCTTCAGAAAAATTCATTTCTAAAGCAAAGAAAGAAGTGAGTGGATGAGAACCTATTTTCTAACAAGCCTAGGTCTCTAAGATCCAGTATGCCTCATGGACAATCCACAAATCTCAGGGATTCAAGTAGTTTATTACCCTGGTACTTCCTATTCTAGGACCAAACCAGGACATAAGTTTAGATCTGTTACCTAAAGTAGTCTCTTCCTCAAGTTGTTCATATGAGGCATGAACTCACCTCTATTTTTCATGAGAACCGTTGGATGCAACCATGTGAACCAAAGGAAGTATTTTTCACAAAGATGGCACTAAAAAGGACATTTTCAGTTCTTAGCCATAGCTGCCTAGGACAGTGGCTTGGAGTAGCACTGTCTGTTGTGTTCATAGGTCATGAGGCAGCATATGGGAAGGCAGGAGACCCAGTTCTTCCTCCATACAGTTGCACAACATGGCTTTCTTTTCCTGCAGAGGAAACCTGTACTCAATTAGAGATAGTCTCTTGGGTTGCTTGTGTGCACAAGTGGAATGTTTTCTGCTTACCTTTGGGAAAACTACTTAAGTACAGTTGTACTCCCTAACAGTGTTTTCTCTAACTCCACCAATGTCCAGTGAGAAACCTAATCCCCTAGATCTAAACAGCAGAAAAGTAGCTTGAAAAATGAAAATAAATGTTCAAATTCAAAAGCTGTATACTTCTATGATTGAAAATCTTTTTCTTAGTGAGTGGGAGTTGCTTTCATCACTGCTGGTCATAAGTTTTTGTTTTTCATTTTCTGGTGGAGAAGTTTTCTAGGGTATTTTTCAAACTTTCCAGCTTAGCAAAGCATTGGCTAAAATTGAAAAGAGAACTAGGCGTTGGGTCAGAGGCAGCATTAGGTTTGTCCTTAGATGGGGCAGGCGGCGGTGGCGGGGCAGGTTGCTGACACAGCGAAAATAAGACAAAACATTGGAAACTTCTGGCTTTGTACTTCTCAAATGCCTCTTTTAGAAATCGCTTAAGTCGTTATTAACACCCACCACCCACCTTCCCTTTTTGGTCCTGACATTGGGTAATAATAGATAATGTTGACATATGTTCCCTGCTGGTCAGAAATACTATACTTCTGTGAAAGGTAACATTTTCAAGCTATGACAAAATGTATTTTACTTGGACAGAACATTAGTTATTGGACTAATCTCAGAATGTGCACTGTGGGGTAAAAGTTCTAACATTTTAGTGGTGGGAGAAAGTTTGTTGGGAGAGTAAAGGCATCAGTATGGGGTGTGTTTATCTTTCACCATTTCTAAAGGTATTGGCTTGGTGTCAAACTCTTATGTCCTCAGGAATGTAAAGGAAACATTCCCACTATGTATGAAGAACAGCTGTCTGTGGACACAGTAACCTTAAAAAATGATTATATCCAAGTTTACTGAAGTATGGATTATAGAATGAAAAAATATTTTTTCACTGTGTACCAAAGATTTCTGTTTTACGGGCCAGTTTTGAAGCTTTTAACCGCATGAGACATATGTTGCAGTTCTGTTGTTTGTTCTTCATGAAATGTACTCTGAAATATGGTTTTAAAAAAGGAAAGAAAGAGAGACACAAAGAGAGAGAGAGAAATGAGACAGAGATGCAATCTTTCTTTTCTGATCAAATGTGGTACTTACAACTACTTTTGAAACTAATTTTGGGGATAAGTTAGGAAATACCCCAGCTGGCTTCCATGCTATGAAAATCTGAACAGCCCTTTGCAAAACTGGAAAAATTGATTTTGTTTTGAAGGCTCACACAGACTTAAGTGTTGTGTAAGTTGGACAGAGTTTTTATTGAATCTGGTCCTTTGTGTTTTATGACAGTCTGAATGGGTGTTAAGATTCCACGAATGAATCTCCTGCCGTTTCTGAAATTTCTGATATAAACATGAGTTTTGTCAATTTGTTCTCTGCACAAATGTCTTTCAGAATGTTAACAAACATGGTGCATTGATGGGTGGGTTAGCTGATGGGAGAACAATCTGCCGTACTTGTTAGGACATTTCTTTTGTTTCTCAATGCTGTGGGTACTTAGAAGTGGGGCAGCTGGAGAATGGGCTGGTGGTGATGCAGATGAAAACTTTAGGATGGGGAAGTGTCAACTGCAAGCTGGTTGGAGAAATAGCATGAACAGCCTTCCACTGAAAGTCTGGCTAAGAGTCTACATCAAGGAGATTGTGGACTGGCTCCCAGCAAATGTTATTAGTTATTTTCTGTAGAGTCTTAGATGAATTACTGGGAGGAATATTGCTAGGAAAGATGAGTATATAGTTTTAAAGTATTGTCTTCCTACATTATGCATTCATTTTTTTGATTTGTCAGTGTCCTTTAAATTCAAATGTCAAGTTGATAATACCCTAAAATTAACTTCCAAGTAAATACTATAATTTAAAGCAAGCATGCCAAAGTGGGGAGGGGAGTCTTCATTTTTATAATAAAAATTAGGTCATGTACAATATAAACACTGTTGAAGAAGATCACGATTGAGTTTCAGGGAATGTTATGTTTCACGATTAATGGTAGTAAAGGATTGCATATTGTATAATTTGAAGTTTTATAATGCATAACTATCATTAGAACTATCACCCTGAACCTGGCCTTGGCTTTTTACTTTGAAGCATAAACCCCAAACTTAGTGACCCAAATCTTATTCTTTCGATATTTAATGCCCAGACTAGCATTGTAATGGCTCCCTTTTCTTGCATCAACAAGAATTTATAATATGGTTAAACTGTCTAACAGCATCCAGCTCCTTACTGAGGTTTTTTTTTTTTTTTTTTTTTTTTTTTACATAATTGCTCTTCTAGGGTGGTTAGCAGGACTGTAGAGCCACTAGCTAGCCATATTCCCTCTACACTTTGCTCTTCATGGAGACTTAGTAAAGAGTCTGAGTAGTCATTTTGGTTGAATTTACATCCATGATGAAATCACTGCCCTAATGGGGATGCTTCATGGAAGATTTTAATGCACTCTTTATTGGCATTATAAATTGGGCCAGTTACTTGATGTGATTCTCTTTGTGGGCCAAATTCTACCCTCAGTTTCTTACTTGAGAGTCCCACTGAAGTAGTAATTACTGAATGGAAGAATACTAAAAATGTTCAGCCAAATTCTATTCTAAGCTGCTATCATGTAACTCCCAATGAAGTTAATTATGACTTAGTAAGAACTAGTAATGCAGTGTCTTAAGGGCTTTGGAACTCTGATCTGCTATCCAAGACACAAGGCCAAAAAACCTGCCATTAAATATCTCTTTTGAAGAGGTGAATTGATTCTATTGAAGGTAAGAAATGGCCATGCTAGTAACTACATATAAAACAGTGCTTAAATAGTAGACTTTAATGTCTTTAAACTTCAAGAAGTTTGATCTTTTTGTAGTTTCCCTCTTTGGGAGAGAATGTATTATAGAAGCTTTAATTTTCTCTAGTACATCAAGTCCATTGGTATGAGTTACCTCCTGTCCAATTCTCCCAGAATCCCTTAACTGTATTAATATATAATTTTATTTCCATTAATTGTAAAACATTTGCTTAAGTCATCAGAGCATAGCTATTATTTCCTAGAGCTAAACCATTATTATTCTTAAATACAGATGTTTATATTATGCATAATATAATTTGTGTCATAAGAATTCATTACAACTTTGGCTATCGTTTAGCATATGTCTCAGTTTAGACTTTTTATTTTTAAATGGGAAAAGGACCCTATGATCTATTGGATAGCAATACAGTATGTGCTACTAAATAGGTGGCTTATAGGATTTTGTTACTATTCAAATACTGTCATAAGGGAAGAGGCAGGCTATTGCTCATGGTTTAATGTGAGCAAAACACACTGGGATTAGGATCACGTGCTGGGTTGTCCCAAACTAAGACTTCAGCCACTGAAAATTGTTATGTGGAGCTGTCCAGTTTCTGTGATCTTCTGGTCATTTCTTTTTTTTTAATTTAATTTATTTATTAATTGAACACAATTTTTTTGACAAGGTGTTGTGCAAAAAGGGTACAGTTACATAGTAGGACAGTGTGTACATTTTTTGTGATATCTTATGCCCTGTTTTTCCTTCCCTTCTCTAGGTCAGGTAAACCATATACAATACACAATGTAACAAGAACATATATAGTATCCATGTGGCCAAGCCCAAGAAAATTCGCCTAGGGCTTTAAATGTAATGTCGATATTAGACAATATGTCTACAGTAGTCTTCTTCTTTTTTTTTTTTTTTTTTTGCCAGTCCTGGGGCTTGGACTCAGGGCCTGAGCACTGTCCCTGGCTTCTTTTTGCTCAAGGCTAGCACTCTGCCACTTGAGCCACAGCGCCACTTCTGGCCATTTTCTGTATATGTGGTGCTGGGGAATTGAACCCAGGGCCTCATTTACACGAGGCAAGCACTCTTGCCACTAGGCCATATCCCCAGCGCTCAACAGTAGTCTTATATGAACGTACATACATAGCTTTTGATCTATTGTATTCCACTGAGAGGTCAATTTCTTGACCTTTATATGTTGAGTAGTTGTTTGGTTTTAGTTACATACTGTTGGGTCGCTGCCCCAATCCTGTGGGAAATATCATTTGACAAGCAGTTTTTGGTTTCACAGACCTGGTCTCTACTGTCTCTCCGTCACCCTTTCTTAACAGTCATATATCAGGGAGATTTTATCATGCCCCTTTGTTTTCTGTGTTCTAGGCTTGTCTTGCTCAACAATATTTGTTCAAGTTCTGACCATTTCCCTGCGAATATCAATATTTCACCATTCCTAATCGCTATGTAGTATTCCATTGTGTATAGGTATTCTGGTCATTTCTTGATAACCCTGGTGGCCTGGAGTACATTGGGAAGACTCTGTTGTAGTCCTTCATTATTGAACATAAAATAACATTAAGTTATAAAATGAATGAAATGAATAAAATTTTGGTTTGCCTAGGGTAAATATTTCATTGATCTTAAAATTATTCTAAATCAAATGTTTAAAATTGATTTTCTTCACAGTTTTTATGCCCCCTACCACCCCACTTTTCTTAAAGCACATGATAAGCCTGTGAGATCCTCTAGCAGTGGGGAATTTTTATTTAGTTGGGCTTTTAGAGAGGACTTCTTATGAGGTGAGGCTTAAGTTTTGAAATAGTTGAACTTACATATGTTATGATAGAGTTGGTTAGGTGTTTTGGCTAAGGGTAGATGTGAAGACAGGACTTGGGCAGTGGTGTGTGTTATGGAATAAAAATGGTGCCTATGGCTTGGGGTAGGTGGCACATAGCATGGAGATTTGTGCAAATGAGACTTTGCCATGTTGAAGAGTGTGTATGTTTTTTGAAAAAAAAAAGAAGAAAACAGTAAAAATTTTCATTAAAATGAAGTACAAGAAATTAAAACATACTTAAATAATAAAATAATTGAATAATAAAGTACTAAAAGAATTGGCAATGTTTAGAACAGGCTTGGGGGTGGCTTTGAAAGTAAAGGTGAGGAGACAAGTTGCTATTTTAACACTCTCACCAAATAATGAAAGAGCCTAAGAAGAATCTTAGATGATAGTTGAATACAAAGACATATGAAACTTTAATTAATGGGAACAAGAAATGGTTCTCAGAATGACATCCATATTTCTGGCTTTTCAAACTAATTTTGAGTCATTTCATTCATTGAAACTTGGAAATTAGGTGGAGAAACATACACAGTAGGGAAAGGGTACATCTATTTTATACTCTTGAATTTGGTATCTTTCTGAGATATGGAGAGGAAAGCTTTGTTGCTTTAGTCTAACAGAAACATTATATTGGAGCCAGAAAGTTGGGGCTGAAGAGGATTGTGAGGGCTTCACCTATGCCATATTGAAGGATTTGGGCTTGTTTTTGGTATTCTGTTTTACTTATTCATGTTTGACCAAATTAATTCAATATTTTAAAGTTTCTACTAATGTGTGTAGACTGTGTGTTAGCTAGTGTGAATCTTTATTGATGAATTCTGTGTATCCAGTCACCAACATTAGACTCATACTGAGATGACCTGATGACCTAGTCTTTTTGATTGCTATAACAATGAATCAACATGATTCAAGTCTTCTATTCTCAGGAAAATAGAGAGGAATTTTGCTGTTTCCCTGTCTCCTATAATTTGATAGGTGTCAGGATAGATTGGGGTGGAAGTAGGGTTAATTAAAGAAGTTGAACCAGGAGCAAACGATTACCTTCTATGCCAATGTAGACTCAACTCTGTATAACCTCCTTTCTCACATCCTAGACATTTGATTGATATCAGAAATTTAAGCTAGGAAACAGGAATTTTTGCTAGGATCTGTAATCTGCCCAGGTTAGACTTCCCTAAAGAATGGTTAAAGCTGGGTACTGGTTACTTATGCCTGTAATCCTTGCTACTCAAGAAGTTGAGACCTGAGGAAAAAAGCTTGAGGTCAGTCTAGGCAGAAAAGACAGTCTCTTATCTCCAATTAATCACCAGAAACTGGAAGTGGAACTGTGGCTTAAAATGGTAGAACACCAGCTTGGAGCAGAAAAGCTCAGTGTAAAAGCCCCATTGCCAATAACAAAAACAAAAATGGTTAATAGTATGCACGCTCCTTGGAGTCAACACAGGTTAGACTCCCACCTTGCATACTGAGGGGCTGAAGTTATATTTCCACTTAAAAACAGGGATGACATTGTGCTAAGTTTCTGGGATGAAATGAGAGGATAGGTTAGAATGCTTAACAAAGTGCCTTCACTTGGTAGCATGCAAAGAACTCACTAGATTATGTCTTATTTGTAATGGATTTCAAGGACCTTGTGAGCACATAATTATACCTTGTTTGTTGAGAATTTGAAGGACACGGAGAAATTCATTATCCCTTCTCTGAAGGAAGAGAATAAAATAATGTGTCATTTTAGGATTCATTCTGAGAAATATGTTAGTCCTGTTTATCATTGAGCATTATGACACATACTTTACATAAACTTAAGTGACATAGGACAGCTTCTCCATGTAGCCTCTTTTATTTTGTTTTTCTGTTATTTGCCAACATTCCATTTTGCCCTCATTTTAAATACCTCAATGAAAATGTAGTTTACTTTCAAACATGACAAATTGATTCAGGAAATAATCCCAATTCCAAAGAGCTTTGTGGCTCCCTCAACTCCAGGCACACAGCATATTGAAAAGAATCAGAAGTTCTGGTGGTACTGGAGGCTGTATCTTCTTCCCACCAGACAATTATATCTTTCCTAAGAACCATGGACTGAATTTTTAAGTGAAGATCTGGGGAATATCTCTGAAAGGCCGGATTTAATGTTCTCTACTAAGAGAACATATGCACTGTTAGGAATTCCGTCACGTGGTCTATGAACCTAAAGCCAAAACTCACTTTGAGTAGCTGGACTATATAATAGTCAGAAATTTCAAATTTCTAAAAGAAACAATTGAAAAGCAGAAAAATTTCACTGTCATAGTTGCTCAGGTTTCAGTTTGTTGTCACTTAATTTCTTTTTTTTTCTCCTTCCCTTGGCAAGGGTGACACAAGATATCATGGTATTGTGGCAAAAGGGCATGGCAGAGTAAAGTAGCTCACTTCATGAATCCTGTCCTGCCCTGAAATTTTCTACAGCAAATTAAATAGTCCATTATCTTTAAACTCAAACCCCCACAAAATCTTAGGGCCTGGGAAAAATGTAGAGAAGTTCTTGCCATAATGCATCACACATAGCCATTTATTCAATTTTCAACAGAGTGCTCGTTTCCATCTGAAACATTTTATACAGTCTTTATTATCTTCATTCCTATTATTATTCTGGTCTTTCTAGTTCCCTCCAGATTCACCTAGTAAGATCTTCTCATAGTATTTGAAAGCTTCTCCAAGCTTTTCAAATTCCTTCTGAAAATCAGTACCAAAGGCTCTGAATCACATTAACACGTAATGTCAAGCAATGACTCTACTTCCCTGACACTGATTTTCTGTGTTATTTGCACTAGTAAGTATCACTCCAAAAAGCACATGTAACCATGAATTTAAAAAAAGGAACTTTTGCTCAGTTTCAGAAGTGCTAGTCCCAGTTGTTTGGCTCCATTGTTTCTCTACCATGGTGAGGCAGAACATCAAGGTGGAAGGTCATGGGGGAGCAAAGTTGCCCACCACATACTGGCCAGCAAACAGAATGTCAGTGTGGCTTCTAGATGAAATTAAGAGATATTTACATTAACACGACCACCAACTCTTGAGCATTTTGCTATGTAGCATCATTAAACAACAGAAAAGTGTCAGCTTGGTTATAATTTCATGTAACCATCAAAATGGGATCTGTCATTGACCAAAAGTTTTGTGGTATGTTCCCAAATGTTTTATAAGTTTAAAGCTAAGTAACATACAGAGAACTCCTGACCCACACACTCATAGCTTGTCCTATTATCCACCCTCATGTCCGAGTGTTACCTTTGTTAACATGGATGAACTTACACTGACACATCATTATTCATATAACTCTATATTTATTTTAGGGTTCATTCTTGTAGTTTGTACATTCTAATGAGCTTTGAAAAATGTATAATATCAAGTCTCCACCTCTGTCGTATCATACATGATGTTAGTGTCCAAATAATATATCCTCTGTTCTCCTATTCATTCTTTCTCTCTTTCATTTGTGATGACCACTGACTTTTTATCGTAAATTATAGACATTTTACTTTTCCTGAAAGTTGTAGAATTGGAATCATAGTATATGATGCCTTCTTATTGGCTTCTGTTAGTACTATGCATTTAAGTTTCCCTGGTGGCTTTTCATAACTTGATAACTCATTTCCTTTTAGCACTAAATAATAATTTGTTGTCTAGATTATTCCTTTTACCTATTGAAAATCATATTAGTTACTTTCAAGTTTTGCCAATGATGAATAAACCTGCTCAAACATCTTTGTTAAGGCTTTTGTGTACACATATTTTCAGTTCTTCTGATAAATGCCAAGGAATATGAATAGGACAACCTTTTCCTCTTATATTTTGTAACTTCACAAATATCATTTCCCTCATAAGCATTTCTAAAGTAGGTGTCTTGCCTGGATAAGTGACCATTACCCAGGCTTCATCATCTAGGTACCAGGTCAGTAACACTATCCACAGCAGCTCACTCTCTCTATTAGTGGTACCTAGTCTTCCTAAGAAAGAGTCCACTTGAAATACTCTTAATCCTTTAGTCTCCTTCCAACTCACTCTTTTCCCTGGGTTGTATTCTCTATAGGTCTAGGTCTTTGTTAGAGAACTGAGGAATAAATTCATCCTATTGACTGAGCTGATGGCTTATGTTGTTTTTCCTCTAAAGTTATGATATTTACATTTTTAATGGGTCTGAACTTCTCAAAGCAGTGTTTTAGGATGTGGTGGGGAAGGTTGGAGTGGAGATTTAAGCCACCTGGTTGACTAGTTATTTTTAGGTTTGGGGGCCTTTATGAACTGCTAAAATATGATTGACTGTTTCCTCTCTCTTGTATAAGAACCACACCTGTGAATTTTCATGCTCCTTGATGATAAAGACTTTGCTAAACCTCAGGAAAGCCAGGAGTTTACTTCACCTCAGTTCCTCTTTCAGCAAAATGGGAATGGTTTTAGTCTTGTTTGAGAACTGAATACAATGAATCTTTGCCTTTTTTTTGTTTTTGGTTGTTTAAAGCATCTGAAGGATAGAAATTGTTAAGTATTATGAATTTAAATATAGATTTTAAAGTATGAAATGTCACTGCATTAACAGAGAGGTCAAATTTTTCAAAAAATTCCTCTGGGGAAGTTTAACTTCCATTTTATACAGTGAAAGTAATATTTATCTTGCTCCTTAATGTTATTTTGTAGAAAATCTACTTTAAAATAACACAAACAGAAAGCTTTCTTCTCTAAGAAGCACTTTTAAAATGGAGTGAAAACATAGTCGTAACATTACTTTTTGTGTGGCCTGTGAGAAGAAAATCCTGGAAACATATGTTTATTTTTTTCAGTTCCTGACCACTGTGTTTGGAAAAACTGCCAAGTGTGACTTAAAACTTGCAAATACAGTAACAGGCTTTGAAATTTGGGCCATAATGTCTTTGGCTGTTATTTGTTAAAAGAAAAAAAGGAGAAAATAATGAATTGTTATGTTAACTTTGACTTCTTCTGATCACTTTGCTCTCCTGAAATCAGTTGCATAAAAATTAAGGGTTGCAGTGAATGAATACACTAAAGGTAGCTGACAGTCCTTAATATACAAACAGTGAACTGTGGGATGGTATCACTTCTCCCAGAAGCACTCTTTGTGCTTTGACATAGCACCGAAGAACAGACTTATTAAAGGATGCTGAATCTTTGCCAAGCCTTCTTTGTGTTTTGAAGTCCACATCAAGGAGGGGTAGTAAATACACGCTGAGTATAGGAAAAAGGGAACTATTAGCATTGTTTTCTTTTAAAGCTAAAAAGAGAGGCCCAAGGAAAAGCATCATAATATTTGAAATATGTACAAGCTGTTTAATCAATTTAAACAATGACAGCTTACAATTTATGTTTCTGTATCACTAGACAAAAGATTTCATTACCTATTAGTTAAAAAAACAACAACCAGGTAGCTGGCCATGTTATTGAAGCTGTTAATAAAAAACAAACAGGTAACAGGCTGTTTTTATTGAGAGTATATTTCAGAATATACATTTCTATATTACAGCATTGGCATACACATAGAGTGGGATAGAAGATGGTTTGGAAGTTTGGAAGTAAAGAAAATATATGATAGACAGACAGACAGACAGACACAAACACACACACACAGAGGAATCTGTATTTTGTTTTTCCAAATACAGTAGTCAATCTTCAAATTTTTCTTTCTCAGCCCCTCATTATTGTTTCAGAGACATGGATTTGTTAAATGCTAACATATTAAAATATTTTCATTTGGTTGTGGACAGACATCACTGCTGCACATTTTGACCAGCATAATAATACAAAAATATCTGTAAAATCCTCTGTGATCCGGCAATGGCAGTCGATGTGCTGAATTTCTAAAACCCAAGGGGTTGCTGAATTAAAGGTTTCCTCTTTGTTGCAAGAACTAACGGCAGAGAACAATACTTCATAGAGTACTAAGAATTTATGTGTACTAGATCATTTGAGTTTAACAATAGTGCATACAGCAGTTGTTATTACTCCCTTTTTGTAAATTAGAAAAGGAGGTATAGAAATTAAAGAACTAGTTGGAGATTAATTTTCTATCTCCAAGTTCTTGTGGTTACTAATAAAGGAAAACTTGTGGTTACTAATAAAGGTGGAATGAACTTAGGAGAAATGGAAATATCTATCTATCTATCTACTTTTCTTTTTCCTGAGATTGTTTCCCCCATTATTTTAAATAGGGAAAAGTTCTATGTGTATACATAGTATGTATGCATATGTGTATGTATGTATAGTGTATATGGGTATATGTATGTGTATATACATATATATGTATATATATAATTTAGAATTAACTGTTCTGAGACCATTTTTAGTACCTAAGAACACCAAGCGATGGAAGAACTATGTGTATACATAGAAAGTTCTATGTGTATACATAGGTAACTTCACAACACCATTCAGTACTGATATTCAATCTCAGTTGATGTTGATATTTTTACCAATTTATTTATTGAAGCTCAAATATATTTTGATTTTGAAACCTCATTGAACACAGCAACAAATAAAGAACTGTGTAAGGCTTTGTTCCATTTGTTTAGAAATATTAGTTGATTCATTTATCCATTACATCGGTCAATTCTTTCATTCACCAAATTTATAAAGACCTTCTGAAGACATAGAACTGAATTTATGGTATTTAATTGACCAAAAAGAGAAAGGGAGATTTCTTTTTATCAAACATTTATCACATGATAGATCAAGTCAGTAGCATTTTATGTGGTACTATAGGGTGGCAGGATGTACTTTGTGGCCTTTGTCAGAAAGTGAGTTGTACCGCTAGATCTTACATGAGTAGCTAGGATTTCAGGCACATGCTGTTAGTACCC
Organism: Perognathus longimembris pacificus; assembly: GCF_023159225.1. Lineage (NCBI taxonomy): Eukaryota > Metazoa > Chordata > Mammalia > Rodentia > Heteromyidae > Perognathus > Perognathus longimembris. Next base: position 75,376,473 of record NC_063164.1, on the reverse strand, counting down.
AGCTGATGTAAGTTTCTTTAAGTGATTTTCATTTGTGTTACCAGTCCTAAGGGTTCTTCTATCCCTTAATGTTCTTGAGCATGAGACAGGGTTTCAGGAGTGTGTTCGTCATTCCTCTGTGTCTTTACCTCTTCATGTCTGCTGTTTCCTAGCACTCACCTCACTTTCCTTGGTACTTCAGCCCAAAGAAATCCTATCCTGTTTGTTGGGCTTCTGAGCAAGATTTCCTCATATGAAATTAAAAAGTCTTCAAACATTTGGATTAAACAAGTGTTGTTTTGACAATTACCTTACCTGTTACATCTATAAAAGTATTTTTATTTTTTGACCAGTCCTGGGCTTTGGACTCAGGGCCTGAGCACCATCCCTGGCTTCTTCCTGCTCAAGGCTAGCACTCTGCCACCTGAGCCACAGCACCCCTTCTGGCCGTTTTCCATATATGTGGTGCTGGGGAATCGAACCAAGAGCTTCATGTGTAGGAGGCAAGCACTCTTGCCACTAGGCCATATTCCCAGCCCCATGTCTGTAATCTTAGCCTTCTCTGGTAGTAAGTTCTTGAGACACTTATCTTCAAATAATCACTAAAAATGTTCAAAGCCAGCCCAGGCAGGAAATTCCATGAGACTGTTATCTCCAAATAACCACCAAAAACCAGAAGTGGAGCTGTAACTCAAGTGGTCAAGTGTTAGCCTCGAGCAAACAAGCTCAGGGACAGTGCCTAGGCCCTTGCTTCAAGCCTTAGAACTGGTATACACACATGCACACACACAAATACTTTCCGATTTTACTAAATAATAGAAATGAAGTTTATACCGGCATGAAAAATATATTATCTCCTTAATTATAAAGAAGTAGAGAATGCTCACTGTGGATGAGGGTTGATACTATCTATTATTCCTTTGGAGGAATAATAAAATACATCTAGCTTCTTGGCTGAACTTAACTGGAAACTAATGTAATTTTAAAAAAAAGTCAGCAGACAAAGCGATTTTAGTAGTTAGTATTCCATAATTGTGAACTATCTCTTCTGTATAGAGGGAGCTGGAGGATATCAACTCAGGCATGAGGGCCTTCTAGGGCTGACATATTGTTTTTGAATTTAAAGTTCTCCTAGTTTAAGGGTAATAATAACAATAAGGAAAGTCTTTTGTACTTTGAATTTGCATCTTCAAATTATCTAGATGACTTTTTGGGTAAATTTTTTGGAAACTATAAAAAGTAGTTTCAAAGATAATCTCATATTTTTTATTGCTAAAATTTAATGTGTTAGGTCTGAAATGGTACACCATAGAACATTACTTTATTATATGGAGGGTGAGTATTTTTATTTGAACAGTTGAGCTCAAAAGATACAATGTAAAATTAATAAGCCTTAAAAACTACACAGATAATAGGTATTTTCAAATTATTCCCACCTGGTTGCTACCTGAGTGAAATTTGTTTCTATTTTTTTTTGTTATGTCTGTGTTTCAGTGTCTTAATTCTTCCTTGTTTAGAGCCATTTTCCAGTGAAATCTCTCCCAGTGATTGACTCATAACCGAAAGAATTCCAGAAATAAGAAAAGTGATGTTGTTTCTGTCATTGATGTCATGATGTTTTTCAGCATACTCTCATAGTCATGAGTGATATTTTATCAGACACTGAAACTGTCCAAGATAACTAAATAGCCTCCCAGCCCCTTTCAAGGAGGTGGTTCCTTAGCAGAAAAGCAGAAAAGTTATTTTTGTGGTTTTTGGTTTCCCTCCCTCCCTACCTCCCTCCTTACCTCCCTCTCTTCTTTCCTCTCTCTCTCTCCCTTCCTTCCTTTGCTTTTTCATTTATTCATTCATTCATTTATTGTTGTCTGTGTGGGGCTTGAGCTCAGGGCCTGTGTGCTGTTCTTGAGCTCTTTTATTTAAGGCTAGAGCACTACTACTTTGAGCTATAGCTCTGCTTCTGGTTTTTGACTTGTTAATTGGGAATAAGAGTCTCATGAGGACTTTTCTGACCAGGCTTGCTTTGACATTATCCTCAGATCTCAGCCTCCTGGGTAGCGGATATTTTTTTTTCATGTTTTCCTATTTGTCACTTTGGAGATTTAATTAAGGATCTTGGGTATGGTAGGCAAAGTGGCCTACCACTTGAAGCACATCCTCCAGCTTGAATGAACACAACAGCTTATATTTTGTATGCTAAGTTGTAAGTATTTCAATTATTTGATAGAGTGGTTAAACATTTTAAATAGTGGAATCAATAAAATAATATTCAATTAAAAATCACTGATGTAGTGAATTAAAACTTTTTTGTCAACTATTTAATGATAATAAAAATAGATTTAATAAAACCAATACAGAAAAAAGTATTCTGTGAAATGTTTTCTTTAAGATTTAAGTTTATAATTCAACTTTTGTTAATTTTTTCTAGAAATAATTCCTTCTTAGAAATTGAGCAAGATCTCTACATTTTGCTTTGCTTCATATAGATATGAATCCTCACTACAGACTCTTTTTGATTTCCAAATTTCTTCCAGGCAAGAAAAAAGCAAGTGACCTGGGCTATAAGCTCACATATGTTCAGTTTGCATTTTCTTTTTACCTCATGTTCTCAGGTAAAATTGTCTCTAGGCCTAACAGCTCCATAAACTTCACCCTTGGTTGAGTCTGAAGTGAGTTTGTACAAAACCAGATTGTTTCAGTTAATCAGTGAACTCAGTGTCCCACCTGGATACCAGGGACAGTTGCCAAGAGAGTCCTCAACTTTTCATTTGGAGGCTGAATCTATAAAGAAGTCTGATTATTTTTTGTGGTAGATTTTCTGCCACTGAGAGCATCCTAAAATTGTTTTCATTCATCAGGAAATCTGTCCTAGTCCTGTAGCTTCAATATCCCTGCTGTCTGTAGCTTTAAAAGTCTTTTCTGAAATATTACATTGGATCCACTTTGTGCAGCTAGAGATAACACAAAATAAATAAAAATAAAAAAAACAACAAAACCAAAAAGTCTTTTCTAAAATTTTTAAGAAGAAAAGGTCTTTATGTTTTTGTCACACACACACACACATATGCATGCACATACACATGTACATACACACCCAGCAAATAAAATGGTAAATACAGTTGATCACATTTACAATCTTAATAGTAGGCTGAGATCCAGAGGACAAAGATTCAAGCTGGCAGAAAATTTATGAGAATATGCCTCATAAATAATTAGCAAAAAGCAGAGTTGGAGGTATGACTTAAGTGGTGGAGTGGCAGTAGATTAAGCAAGCAGAAATATCCTTAAATTCAACCCCAGAATTTCCCCTTCCCCTTAAAAAGTAAATACTGTGATTACAATGAAAAACTAAGATATCCTAGAGAGAAGTAGTTCATGTTTGAACAAAAGGGAAAAACACTAACCTGGGCTGCAAATGTAGTACACACACACACACACACACACCCCTGAAAGAGTAACTGCCATTGTAACTGCTAAGCTAGCTGAAAATAATCCACTAATTTAATCAACAGGAAATTGTAAGGCCATTCATGATGCATTATTTTCCAAAGCAATAAATGGAAATAGTGTTTAAAAATATGGGGGTGGGACATGGCGGCCACTGGTGGCTGAAAATTTTTGGATGTTAGGAGTTACCCATACATCAACTTCTGAATTCCACAGTCAAATAAATTGCCATTAAAACAATTGCAGATTTTATTTCACTTTATTTCCATTTTTTCTATAGGGATACATATTTATTAAAAAATGTGATTTATATAGTGTGCTATTTAGCATTTAGCTTTCAGTGTTACATTGTAATGCTGGCTTCTTTAAGTTATCTTCAAAAACACAATTTCTAGCCAGGTTCTGGTTACTCACGCCTGTAATCTTAGCTCCTTGGAAGACAGAGATCAAGAGACTGAAGTTTCAGGCCAGTCTAGGCAGAAAATTGCACAAATGAAATGAAAAATATGAAACATGTTTGACATGGGCAGATTGTGCCCCTGTCTGTATCTTGGTATTGGATTGTGAGAACTAGTGAGGCTTGTGTTTTGTAGTTAAGGACCACTGTAAGGGAGAAATGATGATTTACACCAAGAAAGCTGGAGGATCCAGTGCCTCATGCCTATAATCCTAACTAATCAAGAAAATACGTTGGGAGAATCCCAGGCCCAGTGTCCACAAGATTCTATCTCACCTAATAAACAGCTGGGCATGGTGATGGTGCCTGTCTTCCCAATATTTCAGCATACTTAAGCGTAAACCTGAAACCTTATTTGAGAAACAACTAAGTAAACATGGCTGAGATTGAGGTTCAAATGATAAGTGCCTGTCTGTCAAATACGAGGCCTTGAATTAAAAATCTAGAAGAAGGAGAAGAAGAAGAAGAAGAAGAAGAAGAAGAAGAAGAAGAAGAAGAAGAAGAAGAAGAAGAAGAAGAAGAAGAAGAAGAGGAAGAGGAAGAGGAAGAGGAAGAGGAAGAAGAAGAGAGAAAGAATAAAAAAGTCTGGGGGAAGAATTAAATAAAAGTAACAAGAATCATAAATGATAAGTTAAGGACAGCATTAAACAGAGAACAGTAGGTACTAAAGGAACAGAACACATCAGAAATACTTCTTGGAACTCTCAAAAATATCTGTATTTAGGCTCTACATAGTGCAAAAGTTCTGTTAGAGTACATTCTCTATGATTTTAACCCATTTTTTATACAGACAAATACATCATTAGATATTTTTTTGCCAGTATTAATTTTGAACTATTTTTTCATGTATATCCTTTTTTTTTTGGCTTTGTTTTTCCTTTAGTAGCCCAAGAATGCTGACTGGACACCAGTAAACTGGATGTGAAAGCCAGTACTAATCTGTATAGAAAAGAAAAGAATAAGCACCATAAATCTGTGCTTTAGAAGTCTCACTTAGACAAACTGAACATGAGTGATCCCAGTTCTTATATACTATTATTTTTAACTGGTTGTTTAAAGGACAGTTCATTGCCAAAGGAGCTTATATTCAAAACAGCAAGCAGAGTGGGTACCACTACACCCCTATTCTTTGAGTGAATAGGTGATAGCTATATATGCATTTACTTGAATTAGAAGACAGAACTCCTGCATTAAGAGAACCTAAAAGTTTCATACAGCGAATAATATGGGCTCATTGCTTGAGAAAAAGACTTTATCTTCTATGACCATTTACTAAATAAACATCCTTGGAAAGATAATCCTGGACGAAAGCAGTCAGTGTGTCTGCTTGCAAGATACACAGAAAGTGAGCTATACATGACTCTAATAGCACTTACACTGATTATAAGGAAATAATTCAACATGTGAACATTACATCTAAAAGTTTTGTTGGTTAGGGTTATATTTTCCTGGAAGAAACTCTGCTATAGCCGATTAATCTTTTACTTATCGTGATCTTCAGACTATTTCTATAATGGGTACTGTCCTTTCCTATTGTGCTCCTGAGGGGCAGGCCATTTATAAGCTTCTCCAATGTCAGTTGTGGTACTTACAAAGAGTGACTCTTCATTCTTTATGATTATTTTTCTTATATACTCAATCATTTTCTGCAAGACAGAGGCATTTGGTCCAGAATTGAACCAAAGCTAGGTCTCCAATTAGTAAGTATTCTGGAGATGGAGAAATAACTGCAAAAAAGTAGTTAGACTCAATGCCCAAATCATAAACCATACTCCATTAAGTCCTATTTTCATATTGGATAGGCAATGAAATTGTATTACCTGGCTCTGCAATAGAAAGAAAAAATCAATATTTACTCATTCTTTATTTAATGAATGACCTTCTCTATCCCTGTGCTAAAAAAGTATTTCATATGACTGACTCTTTAGAATGTGGTTTCTCATCTTAGTTAATGTACGTAACTTTAAAATGGTCATTTGTCATTTTGGCTAAAAGAGTACATAATCAGGACAGTGTAAATTTTGTACAAAGTGTTATTGGGCAAGGATCTCTTCTCCCCATCTCTTAGGATTTTTGGAATTGTAGATAAGTGTGTACCACAGAAAAAGTGCAAAACCTGGACTTCTCATGAATTGTTCATGTTATCTTGAGTAAGCTACTCAATGTCTGTGTCTCACGATGTTCCTATTTTAAATAAAGAGAATAATTTCTGTTCTGTTCACTTCATAAGATTATGATGATTATCAAATTAAAAATATAGAATAGCTATATATTAGATTTGCCAATCAAATCTAGTATAGTCATAATATTTTACTATAATTATTGCAATATTTACATACAATAGAGCTGCTTATTTTTTCTTTTTGGCTTTTTTTTCTTTATTGTCAAAGTGTGATACAGAGGGGTTACAGGTTCATATGAAAGGCAGTGAGTACATTTCTTGTTCTACTTGTTACCTCCTCCCTTATTCCCCCCTCCCCCTCCCCTTTCTTTCTCCCCGCCAAAAATCTGTTTCTTAATATTGACATTGAGGATCCACTTTGCTATCTTCTTGTGTTTTTTTCCCCCTTTTATGTAACAGGGAGTGTAATGAACTTAAGAAACAATTCCCTGTAAGAATGAATGATCCTCTAATACATTAGGGACTCTGAGTAACAATGATATGACACTGCTCTCAATTTTCAGTAATATGCATTTCTTAGTTACATAATCCCCAAATGGGAGGGACAAAGAGAAGAAACCAAGTAGTTTATTCAAATGTCTCAAAATGTCCTTTACATTCTCTTTACCTGAACCTTCTCAGCTAACAGTCACCCTCACCTTTTCACTCTGACATTAATTCTAACATTTTCATTTTGTGCTAAATGGACATGCTTAATGAGAGTTAACAGATATATTGTGGCTGTGGAAAAAGGAATTTTTCATTTTCATTTGAATAATTGATGAAAACTTTGGCCTACAATGCAACATGGCCTTACATTTGAAGATATAACATACAGTCGACACCTATTCTTTGTATTCTAGCTACAAAGTAGATTTGGCATACACAAGTTCTGAATTTCTTTTCTCTTATTTGATCACCACCAACTTTTGTAAGTTCTCATTTTAAAACTTAAAATAGCTAACAGAAATATTTCTAGGATCAAAAGTGAAACAGGTAGATATTGTGGTTGTATATCTAAGAATATTAAACCTGCCTGAGTTGCAGACATGCTGAAATTGTTGAATTTTGCTTCATTAAACAATTGGGTTAAATACATGTCATACTGCCAATAGGACAGTACATCTGGAATTTCTTTCAACAATGGAATGGGTGCCCAATGGTGTTAGTGATGTTAGCTAAACTTGAGGAAACAAAGGAGACTAAGGAGATAAGAGGAAGTTTGGTGAAGGAGTAAGATAAAGTGTGATTTCCTGGACAAACTCAAGTGAAAGTATTGCAGTTCAAGTAAGATGCTGGCTAATGCCAACTTGAGTAGGTCTGAGTGATTCTTTGGAAATCATTTAAAATGCTGATAACAAATATTCTTGAGGTCGTCAACTTTCTTGAGTAGTGGAAATTCATGATAGTATACATAAATAATCTAAATCAGGGGCGCTGAAATCTTATAATGCGTCAGAATCACCTGAAGAGTCTTTGAAAGACAGATAGCTTGGCTAATCCAGACTTTCTAATCAGAAAGATCCAGGGCTTCCCATGAGCATTTACATTTCTAAGGAGTTATCAGGTGATACATTGCTCCTTGGAGGCCGCTACTCTGACTCACTGGCACAACTGACTCACACACATGGCTTGTGTGAATAATCTCATTGCTCTGCACATCCAAATTACTGTTCATGAACAGTAATTCTTTTCTTTCCCCTCCTCAAAAAATCATTTTGGGACATGGCCTATAATAAAACTCTTTAAAGTGATTAGTGAAGAATCAGGAGAAGTAAATCCATTTTCAGAGGAATTTGTATTTGAGGGACTGCTGTCTTCTTTTCGAAATGAGCACAATTCTAGTACATGTCTCAGAGGTTATCAGTCACATGTTCTTTAATGACAAAAAAGTCATAACATCCTAAGATGTTATCCAGAGTCTGGTGATAGACTTATGAAAGGTGTTAAGAAGGACTCTACAGGACAAAGCCAAGAGCCCAAACACCAGGTAGCTGCATGTTTGTTCTCAATCAACAATAAACTCTAGAACTTTTCATCCAATCATTACTCATCTAACCATGAACTAGGTACTAGTTTGTAAAGTATCTATTACATGCAAGGAGTTAACCTAGATGTAAAGATCACAGCTGTTTTCAAAAGTGTGCATAGTTTCTGCTTTCATTCTGTAACCTCTTAGTGTAGGTTATGGGGAGGGTAAAAAAAGGAGACAGAAGAAGACAGAGGTAGGGAGAGAGATATATCAAATAGATTGGAAAACAGGTCCCAGATTATTGACTGGGATTTAGTCTTAAGTGTCATAGGAATAGCCCTTGGTTGGTAGTGACGTGATATGGTTTTGACTGTCAAAGAGAATGTCTTGAGAATGGACAGGGAGAAGAAGAGAACTATCTGGGATTATGAGAGTAGTACAGAAGAAAGATGATGGTGGAATTGCATAGATGCTAATTGTGAATTGAAAAATTCTCAGGTTCTGGACAGATATGGTTTGTTAAGCATTGATGATTGTGTATGTGCAAAAGTTTGTACATTAGGGAAACAGAGCCACTAAAATTTATATCTAAGTCCTTGGTATTCAATAGTATGATTCAAGGGTCGGCAGTATCACATCATTTGCATAGAGTTATGAATGAAGATTCTTTCGTATTTACAGAATTAGAAGAACCACAGGTGGATCACATATGTACAAAAGTTTGAAGAGCCATGTTTAAAATCATGATCTTGGCCTCCGTGGAGAATAGTGATACTTTTTACGATGAAGGGTCTTAAACTTGAATTGGCTAGTGTGGGGAGAGAAAACCACCTTTTCTCTTTTATTTTATTTTATTTTTTATTTTTGGCCAGTTCTGGGGCTTGTACTCAGGGCCTGAGCACTGTCCCTAGCTTCTTCCCGCTCAAGGCCAGCACTCTGCCACCTGAGCCACAGCGCCCCTTCTGGCCGTTTTCCATATATGTGGTGCTGGGGAATCGAACCGAGAGCTTCATGTGTAGGAGGCAAGCACTCTTGCCACTAGGCCATATTCCCAGCCCCACCTTTTCTCTTTTAAATATGCAAAATTTAGAACATTTATTTGGCATACAGGTAGAAACATTAAGAGGCAGTTTACTCTTGATGTCTATCAAATTCTTAGTACTATAGATAAAGAGTTGGGATAGGTTAACATTTGGATAGTGCTCCCTATCCAATGAAGATGAGCTCATAAGTAAAAGAGTATAGATAGAGAAGAATGCCAGTAAAGAGGATTCAGAAAAGAGGAGTGAGGGGCGGGAATATGGCCTAGTGGTAAAGTGCTCGCCTCTTATACATGAAGCCCTGGGTTCGATTCCTCAGCACCACATATATAGGAAAAAGCCGGACGTGGCGCTGTGGCTCAAGTGGTAGAGTGCTAGCCTTGAGCAAAAAGAAGCCAGGGACAGTGCTCAGGCCCTGAGTCAACACCCCAGGACTGGCAACAAAAACAAAAACAAAAACAAAAAAAAACACACACACAAAAAAAAGAAAAGAGGAGTGAACAGATGAAAGCCAGGAGAGCTGGTGTCATGGAAGCCATGGAAAGAATGTGTTTCCAGAAAGGGAGAGCAATCAACTCTGCTGATTGTGCTGAAATGTTGAGTAAGATAGGAACAGAACAGAGAACATTAGCTTTGGCAACATGGTGGTCATTGGTGACAGTAGTTAGTGGTGACATTGGCCAAATCAGTATTAAAATGGTGGGGGTGGTGCATTTGGGAGTTCAGAACAGATACTGATTAAGTAGAGACAACATTAATGGTTCACTTTTTCAAGCTTATAAGGGATAGTATAGTTTTGTTTCTCTTGTGCTCAGCAATCAGTACACTTTTAATTTCTTTTTCAGTCACAGCAAAATTCCTATCTCTTTCCTTCATTCTTAGAGTGAAAAATCTAAAAGGTTCTAGACATTGCCTTCAAGATATTTCTCACAATCTATTGAGACAGATGCACACAAGACTTGGAGTGTTCAGATTATATTAGAATCAAAGGGAACCAAAGACGGAAAGGATATTTGTAATTATTATTTTTTTGGGTGTTTACTTTATTTGAGGTACATTTCTATGTAGAGTTCTCATACCATTCATGTTTAGGTGATTCTAATTTTAATGATGGGGAAGTGGAAATGAAAAGAGATTTGGGGCTTGTGTTTGGGTCAGAAAGGGTGGAGATAGAATTTGAACCTAAGTCTACTGAATCCACTGTGCGCTTTCTCTCTCTCTCTCTCTCTCTCTCTCTCTCTCTCTCTCTTTCTCTCTCTCTCTCGTGAAATGTGTTGCTTTATATAATGGAAGAGGGAAAATTGAAATTATGCTTACAAAATTGTGAGTGGCACTTCACTAACTGTAAATGTAAGTATTTCTTTCTATATTGACACAGTAGATTTGCATCATGCACAAGGTTTAATTCTAAAGCCAGTGTTCAGGGGAAAATTTCCAATGGTGAGAATTATTCTAAATATTCTACTATATCACTCATATGTCCCTGGGACATGGTCATGCAGGCAAGCTGCTTAGGAACTATCACTAGAAGAAGAAATGCCACACTTGTATCTTCCCTCTCATTCAATGAAATGTAGTCACTGAGGGTACTAATTTGTGACACAGTTATTATTATTATTATTTGTTATGTACATATGACTTTATCATTATAAATTAACTGCATATATCATGAAATCTAGTTATAGTAAAATATAAACTAAAAATATACATGGTCAGTGTATTAGATACATTCTATGCATGGCCTGATTCAAATTTTAATCCTTAAGTAATGCTGTAAGGGTATATATACTCTTTCCTCTCTTTTTGCTGATAGGAGAACTGCCTTGACTGGCTCTGATAACCAATCTGGAAAGCTGGAGAGAATTGCTTTTCTAGCCCCAGTTGAGGCTGATGAGGATATGTCTTTTTCGACACACAGGGTTTGCAATCTTGGTATTAGTCAAACAGATCTTCCTGTTTGTGAGCTGATGGGACTCTCTAACCACTTGTCCATTGCCAGCCTAGCTGCCTTTTCCCCATATCCATCTTTCATTTTTTGTTTGTTTTTGAATTAAAGTTTCCCAAAGTTCATTTTACTTCTTCAGTCCCTGCTGGAACCCATAAGCATCTAGGGATTATCTGGAAAGTTCTATAACTAAATATGTAAGTAGGAAACAAACTCCTACTTCAGAAACCATTTAGGACCTGTCTTAATATAAGCACAATAAACACATTTTTGTGAAAGTACTAACTGGTTCTTTGTGTTTCAAAGTGGTAACAGCAAGGGTTTCTAAGCTTGAAGGCTTCTGGGCTGAAGATATGGCTCAGTGGTCCCTGAGTTTGCTCTCAAGCATGGAGGCGTATTATTTTCATGTTTACAATTACTACCTAAAAGGTTCAGTAACATTACTGCTTAAATGGTCAGTTACAATTTGATATTTTTAGATATTTTTTTTAAAGATTTTAAAGATCATTTATAACCCACCCTCAGTCCTTTTCAATATCTCTGGATAGTGTCTTCTTCCTTTCTTTCTTCCCATCCACCCTCCCTCTTGCTCTTCTTCCCTCCCTTCTTCCCTCCTTCCCTCCATTCTTTCCATCCTTTTTTATTCATGGTAGTAGGGTTTGAACTCAGGGCCTTGTACTTGTTTGGAGTTCTTGCTTGGCTTGCACTGTACCACCTGAGATATATACTCAGCCCAGTTTTTTTTTTTTCCAGTAATGATTTAGTCTGTTGGACTTCCGAGTCTGCCTTTGAACTATGATCTTCCAGAGGTCAGTCTCAGGAGTAGCTACAATTACAGATGTGAGACACTAACATTTGGAATAATAGACATTTGTGTACTTAAATGAAAACCTGAATGGTAGGGTTTGCCTGGGGAACTTTTACCATCCATCTCTGACTCTGGATTGGCTTTTTTCCCCCAGTGGGCAGCAGTCTTTTATTTCTTTTTTCTTTAAATAAATTTATTTATTTATTGCCAAACTAATGTACAGAGTAGTTACAGTTTCATATGTAAGGCACTGAATACATTTCTTATCAAACTTGTTACCTCCTCCTTTTTAGATTGGCTTTAAATGTTTACTTTTCTTCTTTGGAAAATTTCCTAAGCATCATGGACAGCCATTGACTTCCAAGCCTTTCACTAGAACAGAGCAGTCTGTGATGTGACTTACTTCTTTTATAATTACAAGGGAAAACACAAAAGAGTGAATAAAGACTGAAATCACAGCTGGTTGAGTTGTCTGAGATGACTTCCACAGCAGATGGATATATGAATATTCGTCTAACGAGACCTGTCTTGAAAATGAATTCTGGAGTACTGTATTATGCCGGATAGGCAAGGTTGTATTAAGCCTTGTTGTTGGTTGTGGGGTTGAACTCAGGGCCCGGACGCTGTCTTTGAGCCTCTCTGTGCTCAAGGCTAGTTCTCTACCACTTCTCCAAATTTTGATGACTATCCAAACAGTATGCTGTCTCACATATAATCCTTCATTGGTCCAGGCATCTTTCCAAGGTTTCTCCATGAAGGGACCACTCGTTTCAGTCTTCTTTTATCTTGTAATATTGTCCTCTCAGCAAAGGGCTCAAAATTTGCCTAAGAAGAGAAGGAGAGCATGGAAGATTGTTCATTGGCATAATCGTTGCTTCTGCAAAATGACGTTCCAATACAGTGGTCAAAATCAGATATGGTCATTCTGCTTGGAAAGATAATCTTTTCTGTGTCAGAGAGAACCAAAGTAGATATTAGTAATGCTTGTTACAAATACCTCAGGAGACTGTCTCTCCAAGTCTTATGTACTTAAACATCTCATGTGTGGGAGCACATGAGATATGGCTTAAGTTAGGAGAGTATATAGGTAGAGGGCTGAGATATCTGCCTCATCTTGAAGACAATGTTTAGTGCGTTTTCCCAGAAGCCTGTATGATGAACTTTCAAATATTTTCTCATATGCCATTTTGGCAAAGAGACCACTAAAGGAAAACAGACTAATCTCCCTATAGCTCTGAGTAAATAAATGCACTTTTACAAGGTATTTTACAAGGTAGTCAAGGACGTTATATTAAGGGACTGTATCTGGATCCTACTAGGCACAAAATAGCCAGATGCAAACAAACAGTTTAAATTATAATTTGTTCAAGGTTTGCTGTAGGAATTAAATGTTTAAGTGGAATCTGGGCAGTAATGATGACTTAGAAAGGAAGTATAAGAAGCTTGGACATATACCTGAAGGATAAACTGTAGATCTGTGAGTCTTCTTATAGAGACAAGAATGGAATCTTTCATTTAACACATTTGTTTGTCATTCTTGGAGGAAAGTTGATGCCAGTTTTTCATGTCCTCGGTGTGTGTGTGTGTGTGTGTGTGTGTGTGTGTGTGTGTTATGGATTGAGAGAGAGAGAGAGAGACTCCAAATTTTTCAGGGTAATAGAAAGTAATCTAATTATGTGGATAATTAAAAACAAACCAAGTGCAAGTTTAAAACTTGTACTTTTATGACTGAAAAGCAGGCTATCAAAATGACAGGGTGTCTGGACGGGATTGTTGCATGCACCCAGATTAAATGAGCGCATTAGTTGATTGTTTCTGGTATGAAGATAAGCAGAGGAAAGTATAATAATGTTGGAATTTAAGTGGACCTAATTACGCTTCAAGTTTAGCACTCCATTAAGATGAATGGGGAAGGGTCACCCCAGTTCTGGCTGTGGCATTGTCTTAGTGTGTCTGGATATTACCTCTGAAGACAACAGTCTGTCAGCAAACATTCTCACAGTCACTCCTGGAAAGGAGAGTGGAAATTTAATTCTTTTAAAATTAAATCTCAGGGTCTGGAGGCCAGAGTAAAATCCATGGGGAGATCTTAAAGCTTCAAGTTCTGCAGCTGTATTAGTCATAAACAACAACAATAATAATGATAATACTTTCCCATGTCTACATTCAAGTTCAGACTTTACTATTTCCTGAATATAATATGGTGAAACTGACAGCCTCCAGTTTACATTTACCACTGAAGGATCCTGTCTGTGGAGAGGGTGAATGCCTTGGATAAAATTACAGAGCATGTCACTGGTAAAGCCATAAATAACATGGAGGGACAATTCAGTTTTGTTCCAGTGGTTTGTCATCCATCAGTGAAAGCAAATAATGGATAATGACCTCATCTAAACCAAGTATGCATGCATTTGAAAGAAAACTTAAGGATTAAAATTCAATACAGCATGCTAGACAGATAGGCAGCAAGACAATGGCAAATTCTGCCATCTTGACCTATAGACATTTGGCTCAATAGTGTGTGAGTAGGAGAAAACTTTAGTCATGACAATGGCTAGGTAAGTGCCATGGATGTGGTCTTAAAGTTATAGGATTCTGAAACAGGATTCATAACCATCACCTAGAGCTACAGAGTCATACTTAATGACTGCTTCAGAAACTGGAAATTGCATAAGGAGATGTCTGGAGACTACAGAAGGAGAAAGGTACATATAGTTTAAAATGAGGGTTTAGATGATGATTTTCATTATTTTCTAGTTCTTTGGAAGGTAGTATGGTTACATCTCTAGTTGTGATTGTGATCTTAAGACTGGTCATATAATTGTGTTACATATATATGTGCATATATATAACTGTTTTATATATACA